>NW_018485792.1:0-10259 GCF_002113885.1 Mizuhopecten yessoensis | reverse complement strand
TATTTCGTTTGGTTTTGTCTTTGTTTGTTAATGCTGTGTTTTGTCTGTTTACGCTTGGTTTTGTCTTTGTTTCGCTTTGTTTTGTCTACGTATTTAGAGCTGTGGTATTTTCCCTTCTGAATAACCCTGTCCGACCGCATTTTGATTTTTTTCCGATAATACAGTCACATGTCTTTAACTTCCGTTTAGATAAAGCTATAGCACAGTTTGATCAGGACACTTCCCTAGACCAGGTAGCTAGATTGATTAGAGCGATAGTATAACAATCTGAAGTCGAATGTACAAATCTCGGTCTAGTCCCTCTGTACTTCTCCAATCAGAACATTGGAACATTACATCTTTATTATTTCTCATAAAGATACCGCATGGTATGTTTTTCTTTTCAGAAATGATTTATCAAAAATATTGTCATGCCGGAAAAACAGGTTCAAACACTTCGTTACAGGTTTAGGCGGAGGTACAGAGTTACTTAAGTCATATGAATATTACGTATAGATTCCCTGTGATGCGTTTTTGTGACGTGGTCATTATTCATGACATACAATCTGATTTAATATTAACATTAGTAAATATTTAAACATCATCAAAGTCATAATGCAAATTCGTCCTTAATCTGACAACTCGTCAAGGTTTCGTGTAAGTACACATCTGAACATGATTACCATTTTAATATGACATGAACTCATAAATGGATAAGGTCTCTCGTTAAAAATGTGTTTGCCATTGTGTCAACAAGGTATCACAACCTTGGACGGTCACCAGTGTCGATGAGGTACAGACTGAAACAAGAAAAACATGACACCAAGGTTTGATTTAATTATATACATAACATGACAAAATTAATAAAATGACTAATTTTGTATACTGCTCAGAACTTGTATGGTTTGATGTTTGGTCAAAATTCATGGTTAGTACGCTTTTAATTGTGTAAGTAGTAAGTCAATTTCATTGTCATCTAAAACAACAGAATCTCATAAATGATGACCACATCATAAAAATATATATCGGCGGGAAGTTTAACCGTTCTGTCATATGCATACAGCACACTTAATGTAGGAAGAACGCAGCCAAATTATAGTAAGACAAAATCAGAATACGAACAATGTTGGTTTATAAAATGTTTCCGTGTAGGGGATGTGTAATTTGATAATATCCTATCCAACAAAACGTTTTAAGTTATATTTGAAATTTATCTGAAAGTAATATCAGTAGATCCTTATCACTGAGAGAAGAACAAAACTATTTCCAATCTTTAGTTATGGGCACGTTCAAGTGACTAAAGAAGATAACATACTTTGCAAATGCTGATATTTCGAAAGATCAACTTTCAACACTTGTCAACAAGTATCCTTCAGAGTACTCATACCGGTAGGTTTATAACGTTTGCATCAATCCGAGTGATATCACATAAAGAGCCTATTGCAAAAGTATTTTTTAACGAAAAGCTCATTGCAAATGATATGCTTATTATTAAAATAAAAAGGGTAATAAGATATGTTAAAAATAATCCCCATACATAACTGGGCATGTGTATAGCGTACAAACGATTTTGTGAAATTAAATATGATGTATTTCTTCAAAGCAACTATGGGGAAGAGTTGCCATAAACATAAGCTACATCTGGGTTTTCGTGGGTCTATCTAAAGTCATATAGGCTAATAACACCACTTTTATTAGGATCTTACAACTCACCACACACGGTGCCAGAAATGTATGAGAAGAAAATTTCCTTTCAGATGACTTTGATGGACACAGTTCAAGTTCGCACTTAGAAACAACATTAGAAAACAATCAAATTAGTGACGCAAAACATATCCCTTATTCGAACATTACTAAACTTGCACGAGGGATTACTTTTAGCATTTAAAAACGTTTGCAAGTATTAATTGCAATTGTTTATTCTAAAGGTAAATAGGTTAATATTGAAAAGGGTTATTCTCAAATGCAAAGCAAACCTTAGCTCTCGAAATATAGAACATACAAAAATAAAATGGTTTATAGAGTGCTTCATTAGAATGAAATAAAAATATCACATACATATTATTAGACAATAAGCTGCCTCATTACCTTTCCATAATGCGCCATAATGTATGATACACACGAAATTAATAATAACCATTAACTACTTTATCAGATGACGTTAATTATTTTTCTGTCCATCATCTACAATATTCCTTTGAATACACCTGTCTACACCTGTCACCCCACACTTACCGTGCCGGGTGACGTGAATATATCAAGTCTAATTAAGGTATACGGCTGGAGTGTCTAACTACCGTGTACTGATGAATGGGTGTTGCTTACTGTATGTACATGTATGTTTTCAATATAAGTCTAACATTATGTTCGTTCCGTTTGTTATTTGCAATTATTTACAGTAGAATGTATGCTAAAGCACATATTTTCACATTGTGCTTTATAACATATATTCATTTTCTGTCATCTTAAAATTGCAGTAAAACTAGAGAAAATAATTACCTCTTATTAATGTATAAATAATAACATATAATAAAGATGTACGGCCGGCCTGTTTGGGTTTTTGCTTATGTTTATTGACAACGTGCACCAGACGTTACACTTTATCATTCCAATAGACTCTGTTTATGTCTTAACTACCCTAAATCAGGAATTAATGAGCAAACACTGAGACATTAGTGATTCCTTTGACATTGATGTACTGTATATTAGCCTGTATATGAAATGTCGGTTGTGTCACATGTAAACAAGGATATTGTAGAAAACTTAGGTCCGGATATATTGTTGTGTCTAGTGCTGTATGAAGTTAGCCCTGTAATGACTTAACGAAACATTTAAAGTAGCATTTACTTTGTTAAGTAGAGTATTACGATATATCAGGATGACAAAGAAAAATGTATTTCGTTAACACTTGTCAGGACTTGAACAATTTAACTTCTTAAACAAATCTTGTTTTGTTTTCTACTTAACAAAATTTATCTGTGCAAACAAATTTATATTGGACAAGTTCATATGATGATTAACAAAATGTTTGCACTAAGTATCCCTTGCCTTAGTCAAAAGACAAGTATGGTCGATTTTCTCTTAATCAACAGTCCGTTACGCCAGGTCATTCTCAACTAATGATGCATAAAAGAGAAACTAATATAATCTTAGAGAATACTATGACTAGTTAAAATAATGTTGATGTACAGAGGAGGGTGAAGTGAGAGTGTAATAAAGGTATGTGTGGTGTACACAGATTATGAGTGTTCATATTATCAGTGTAAACCTAAGACAAGAAACTGTATATCGTACATATATGATCCATATTAATATAATGCAATGACCCGGTGGACAAAAGCCACGTTCCTGTTATTCATTTCGTTCCAATGTTTTCATTGTTTACTGTCTGTATAATGTATAGATATTACTCATTCTGTAAAATCATAAATTTTCATGGGATTTTTAATTTCGTTGTTTTCGTGGTTACTCTTCATCCACCAATTCATAGGTCTACGAAGCAATTACAGGTTTGACATAAAGCCATTCTCTGTACGAGTGAGTACTTTTAATCACTTTTAATCCATGAATTCATGTGCCCACGAAATGGTTGGGTTTTTTTGTGAAACCACGAAATTTGTGTCCCACGAAACTTTCTGATCTCACAGTATTACATATCACGAGGGGTGTTATACATTGTATACAGTGAAACGTTTACTCTACTTGAACACAAGAAATCAAATATCATAAACGTTGTTTTGATATATCTTCAGTTCCTGTGATTGTGTTATCTCATCGACTCTGTTAGATTCAAGTATCGACTAGGAGTTTCTATCTTGGTCTTGTATGTTGTCACACAAACATATTTTCTCCTTGATTATTGACGCCAAGCAAACATCTTTATGGTGTGTTTGGTCCTGCTCATTGACATCGTGGCACATTTAGTCATTGAGTGGTAATCTTTGTTATTATACATTTTCTATCTACTTGTTGACCGTATGCGGTGACAATGTGCTAGTTTTTTCCTTGAGTTCTGATGCCGTTGCATATTTTGTTATTATGTATTGTCGCTATGCTACTTTTTTCTTAAGTATTGAAGCGGTATTTCTTTGACCTTGGATATTTTTGCTTTGGTATATTTAATTCAGAAAACTAGTGTGCACAGATACACAGATACATATTTTATTGTGACTATAGGAATGTTAACATTTCCGCTGTTGTCAGCTCTATTATATAAATAAAGGTTGGTTGATAGTATTGGTGATAACATGATTTATGATTATTTTTTGAAAGTCCATTGCTGATAATGTCACAGCTCTGTAATTATAAGTTCATAAATTAACAATTATCTGTACATTGTATTATGTTTCAGGTATATCCAATTAAGTGGTTGTTATATAATGAAGATACACTACGTCGTATGTATGTTCTATGAGTGTTAGGTTCTTGTAAAATTGAATTATAGTGGCCTCAATATAGGTTCTCTGTGGTTAAAGGGAAGTGGTTGGTTCTTCCAATGGTGATCAAGGCAGGAATCAAATGCTCGCACAGTTTGTGACACTACAACCTCTGTTGGTAGACTGTTCCATGTGTCCACAGTTCGGTGGAGGAAGGAATATTTCCTGATGTTAAGGCGCGTTCTCTGTTTTATAATTTCAGTTTATGTCCCCTCGTGGTGATGGTACTACTGAGAGGTGAAATGAATGTAGACACATCAGGATCATATTTCCCTGTCATGATTGTGTAAAGCTTTATCGTGTCTTCCCTGGCTCTTCTATAAGCCAAAGTTGGCAGTTTCAGATGTTGCAGTCTTTCTGGGTAAGACAGATGAGCCATTCCTGGTATTAGCTTAGTTGCTTTCCTTTGTACGTTTTCTATCGATTCTACGTGATTGATCAGATGTGGACTCCAGACCTGGTTAGCATACTCTAGATGTGGTCTCATCAGACCTTTGTATAGCGCTGTAAAGGTAGTTAGATCCATATACTCCATTGTTCTTCTGATCACCCCCATGATGGAATAGGCTTTTTTCAGAAATGTGGAGATTGAATAATTTATTGTGTACGTAAATCTGTGTTAATAATAGTGATGAGGTAAAGACTGTTTTTCCTTATTGGAGACATCATCGTAGGTTATTATTCTATTTGTTCCAAATGACGTTAACATATTTTCTATACATTTTCTGTACATTGTCGTGAAAACAATGGACCAATATAGTCCATTGTTTTCACGTTTGCTTCAACGATCTGTTATCTATTAATTGCTAGTTATCCCCTTCTACCCCCTGTGATATGACCATAGCGATCAGATAAACTACAGGCAATTACTTGAACGTCAAGTGTAAGTAAACTTATTACAAGCCAGTTACCCACATATCGAATCTGACCTCTGGATAGAATCTCTCATTGATTACCGGTCACGGACATTATGAAATGGTCAAGTGAATACCAGCTATGAATATGAGGTAAACAAAATAGGAACAAAGAGGTATCGGTTCGGTAGCTTTGTTGGTATGTGAAGGTGGTTGTCATTGTGCATTTTACATTGACAGCAGCTGATTACAAGTTACGGAGGTTTAACTATAAATAAAACCACCAAAATAAAGTAGTATTGATGTTATGTTGTAGTTGCATTATTATGAAAGGGTATAGTGGTCAAAGGCATTTAGTAGATGGTTGCATAAATGACCAAGTGCATAAATGGTATCATAAAGTAGCATCACGTTTTTGATATTCAAAATAAAGGTACTACAATGAGCCAAATGCTAGTATTACACTCTATTAAGATTATAGTTCGTCTACACGCAAATATTTTTTTCGTCAAAGATATTATAAATACACGAGCATACATCCATTTTAAGTACCTTAAGGAAGACTTCAATGATGTTTCAATATGTGTATAGGTATGCCAAGTAAAATGCGTTGATACTGAGGAGGTATGTATGCATGAAATTTGTATGAAAAAACATGGCCCCAATGAAAATCATTATCTTTAATATAACAAAACACTACAAAGAAAATACATACCCCTATCTTATCATAAGCAATGTATCAGGGGATCATCAAACGCTATCTGGGTCCGAATGCATTCATTGATAGCATGCTTTAGCCGGGACATGAGGAGATTGTAATTATTCATAAACACATTTTTCCGAGTCATGATCTTTGATTTGTTATTCATTGGCTTTATAAAACATTTCTACAGGAGTGGTGTTGGGTCAGCATATGGAAAAATACAGAAGGGCAAACGTAATCACAAAAACCTTTTTCTTGTGCAAGGATTATGTGTTATGTATAACTGTTCCAGGCTCGATTCTCTAATGTCAGCAGGACAACAACTCATCCGGTCAACCGCGCTAAAAATCTACCTTTAAGTAGGATTTATATAAATAAGTATCTTGAAAAACCAATCCAAGGCATATGGAATGCACAGCCATTGGATATGCTAATCCTCGTGAATGGTAAACAGTAGATTAAGTCGTGTTTATTATGCAACCTTTATATACTTTCGACCTTGTTAATATAATTCTACGTATGTCAAGTGTTGGACTTTCGTGTTCCGTTAATTCTCTAATCCGTTTAGAAGGTGTTCCGTTTGGCATCGAATAAATCTTGTAAACAAACTTATCACACGACCTGTTTAAATGAAAAATAACAGGTAACGATTAAGTGATCAAAATCATAAAATCAAAATAACAGAGTTCGGCGGTAATGTAAGTTAGAAGCCTTATAATATATGGGGAGTAACGGGACATTACGTCATGGCAAAGTTCGGCAAAGTTCGCTCGGACATTTAACGATTCACTGACCATCACATCAATAATATTAGATTGACCTTGACGTGAACCAATTCACGCTTTAAGGAGATAATTGATAATTTCAATAACAACAACACGCCGGAACAATCCACCAAACACTTAATGTAAACAAAAGTGTTTTGTCAATTGTGTGTTTTGTATATCTCTGTTCACAATAGTTTTTAAGTGTAAGAAATCTAGAAAATGATGTGATACATGTATCAGTAGGTCGGCTACAAAAGCTTCCTTAATAATAAAACCGTGTATGACATAAAACAAAATATACTTGTTCATGGGTACATGAAATCATGGAATACGAGTACCGACTCAAACGAAGAACTGCTTCATATTATATCAAACTTGTAATTACTTCGTGGACCTCTGAATTTGTGAATACGGATTTCCCACGAAATCAACACGATTAAAGATCCCACGAAAATTAGAGATATCACAATGCTACCTTAAACAATACGTGAGATGTTTCAGGTAAGTGATTTCGATGCTTTGCCATTAAAAAAAAGATTTGATTTCCTTCGGTAAAAAATCGTGACCGGTCTAGGTTTAAGATATATCACTCGATACACTCAATCAATAATTCAATCTAAGAAGAGGATTTCTGACAACGCTGAATGCCAGTATCGCCAAAACAACCTGGAAACAGCTGTACGTGTTATCGTCAATCCTGCCTATGTGTTAGGGTAATTAATACACCCCTACTTCATTTAGACATTAAAAACACACTTATCAATATAAATTGTCAATAGCTCGTGACATTTGAAGTAAGACACTTTCATTATAGGAACATTTAAACTTATCCACAACATAAACACACGTCACTGCCTCTATCACTCGTCGTCACAACTTAAATATCTCCTTATATCTATACAAAAACAAACCTTACACCAGAACTTAAATATTTCTTTATGACCATACAAGAAAACTCACACCTTAGCCTAAATACACATTTTCCCTTTCACGAATAAAATAGATAAATATATAAGTGTAATACACACCTAACAACTAACAAACTTGTAGTTGACGTTCGACTTAAAGTTACGCTAAAAGCCTGCGTTTTTACAAAATAATTGATCCCCCTACATTGATGAAAGGGAATTGTAAAAGTATCGCTGTCATTCACATGGAGGTACCAGCAAGCGATCGATTGTTTTTATTGTATAGGTATTGTGTGTGAAAATAAAATGGAGGGCTGGTGTCTTTAATGTAAATATACGATATATGTCACCGTTGTAGAGACGGAGCTAAAATATCAATGACCACACTGGAATATGAAAGTGAAGACCTCGTCGCTGAAACAGACACATCTAAGTTTACATTAAATACTTTGGCTGCCAAAAAAAAAAGAAGATTTTTCGAATAAAACGCTTACTTGGTAAAATCAATATTCACTAATAGGCTGTTTTTCGTTATGGAATTTCGCCTGTGAAAGAGCTACAGACCGGATTACTCTTACCTATTTATTGTCAATCAATACCGCAATGTTACCTACGTACTTAGTGTAGCCAGACTGTATTGATTTTTATTTTCAATTATACGTCCGATCTAAACAGAGTTTATCAGATGGTTTTCATCCGTTGTTATAATAAAAAAAAACAAGCAATTAAAAAAATATGTATCTTTTGAATCATCCATCTGATAGACCATAACTACAATACCTTCATCAGGACGTGACCTTCAGTTATACAACGACAATATTGACGGAAACTTGAACGCCTGAAAGAGGATCTAATTTCTCAAGAAATAACGAATGCATTCGAGATGCAAATTACTTTGATCCCTCGATCGCCAAATCATACGACATACCGACGACGATGATTGAACGATCATTAACATTCCTTTGCTCAATGGTAACATAATAATATCCACTTCTTAATGAGGTTTTATTATTTTATAACCGCTTATTTTATATCTCAGAAGACATCGGTTTCATATTACTGGCATTTTCTTCACAGGTATTTTTTTTTATTAAGACGTCATTTACTTAAACATGTGTTTTTATCGTGTGTTCGCTGTCTGAATATAGATGTATATATTACGTTAGGCATTTAATTATTATTTAATTATAATTGTTGTATGAGAGCTGCTAGAGTAAAGACATACTCCGGTTTTATTATATCTCCTATACAGTTTCAGTTAACTCAAACACGGCGGACTGACTGCGTCAACATCTTTATAAACTGCATGATATCGGGTGATGAACATAACAAAGGCGTGACGCTGTATCTGGGAACATTTGGACCAATGGCCGTCTTACGTTACAAGCACTAGACCGCACAATTAGATAAATTCCGTACGAGAGGATCACAGATTGATTGGACACGAACACACACAGTTAAAGAATCATAACTTTACGTTACCAAAAATTATTTAGTTGCATTTTTCATAGCTTTACATTTGAAATGGGAAAGGATCATTATCAGAGCTGTTAAGTTCTAATATTTCAACTTTTACTTACCATTTACAAGTATATTTATGACTTTAACTGACGCACAAAAGGCTTATCAAAGTATTTGAATGCATAAACATAAACATAAACATAAAGAGGTTATGTTATGGCAGTTTTGATTGTCATAGCCCGACAACCCCGATATTAGCATGTATGGCAAAAAACCCGAGGGCTTATATCGGATTTAGGCTTATGAGTTCTTATTTATTATATGTATCTATTACACATTAAAAATCATTAAAAAAACGTCATAACAAAGATACACGTTTCGATCAGGCCAAAGTCTGACTCAGTTTTTGTCTCTTCGTTTGGATTTCTGCATCCTCTGAAAAGAAAACGTTTCTGTACGGTCTTCTCCGAATAACCTCCTATTATTTAACTTTTCAGTATGTTTACTCTTAGTTAAATCATTTTTTCATTATTTCGACGACAGCAAAGAATTAAAAGACCTCTCATTATAATTGTTCAACATTTTCACTTTTAACAGCACAGTAGACAGACGAAGTATGTGAACAATTGTCTAAAAACTGAAACAATATGATGTCCCCAATTTCAGATTTTGTTCGGAACGCTCTTGACATTTCCATCGGGGGACAAATGCTTTATAAGAGCAGATGTTACCTTAATAAGACCGGAAGTCGTAGCAGGAAATGTCAAAAGTAACATATGTAACAGTATGCAACATAATAAGAACTGTTTCCTCTGCTATTATAATACCAAGTTTCAGTTTCCTCAAAATCCAACAGATATACACTACCAGGCGTGTCTTAAGGGTCCCTGTGCCATTGCCAAAAACAGTTACTAAGTGACCATAGCTTCGATAAATCTTTTCTGGGGAAAAGAATTGGACTTCATATTGCTTTGCTAACACTATTTACCAGTTGAGATACCTGCTTAACGGAAGTGCTATGGCCCAGCTGTGCTTCAGTATAATCTGGAAGGAAGTTAAAGGGAGATTACTATATTATATACGAATAACCTCAGTGTAGTGGGACAGGATCCTTAGTGGATCATAATGGTAAATGAACACGTCATGATGCC
>NW_018485791.1:0-10241 GCF_002113885.1 Mizuhopecten yessoensis | reverse complement strand
TATGTCCCGACCTGGAGACAGAACCCATCGCATTCCTCACTTAGGCGAACGTTCAACATTAAAGCCAAAAGTGAGATGTTGCCTAGCAAGGCGCTAGGAAACAAAAGTTAGTTTGTTGTAGAAAGAATTATAAGATCCCAAATATTGCAATGGGCGCAGCAGAATTATATTGGTCCTAGTGTAAATGAAATGGCAAATAAAGTTGCCCTGAGGTGAACACATCATTCTTAGAGACTGTCCTACCATAACCTAACTTTTGCAATTATATAAAACCAAAAACCAAAGAAACAAACTTCCTTATACTCTTAACCACCATAATACCAATGGTAAAACAACGCCTCATTTTAATCAAATGCTGATGTCAAGTCAGATCTTAGAAGTGGACTTTTATTACATTGTAGCAATATCATTGATACTAAGATTGTTGTTATCTTTCAAACTGCATGTAAGTTGTTTTTATTATTTATGTGTCTTGGTTTTAACGTATTCATTCAACAGCAACAGTTATGCGATCTGTTGTCTAATGTGACACTGACGTAGAGAAAAAAGCCAAGATTCAAGTCCCAGGAGTCGCAATTAGAGTTGCAGATCAATTTTGTTTTTCCTAGTGTTCCCTAAGCAGATGGTTGTAGGATATTTGGGTCTATTTTCCTTGAACCATTAGGGTTTGTGTTATAATTGTACTCCTGCTCATGAAGCTGATTTTACACAGCGTTTAACTCCTAGTCCTGTGACTTAACATTTGAATATGGTTATCTTTCGTCATTAACAAAATAAAATCCAAAAACAACTAAGGTATCCATTTCACGTATCCTGCAGAACTTTAAATTATAGGTACCACAGACTACTTTTCGTCAGCTCAATACTTTATTTACTTTCACTTCTTGCTAAATTTATGATCCTTAGTTGCTTTTACTGTATCAACATGCCAGCCTCCTCTTTTTAAGTTGACATCCTTATACATTGAGTTAAATTACACATAGCACACTTGCAGGGTGTCTTTTTGCTTTGGTTAAAATTAAACTTTTATAGTTTTATATATTAATGCGTTATTATAACCTTATCACAAACCAGTTTTACATGGAATATTGCTTGAAATTGGAAATGTATTTGGTCATATATGATACAAAATCATTGACTTTTTTATAAACACCGACTGAAACTAATCTGATATTTGACGTGTATCTTTATGTTTTTTTTACATCAGATTACTGCACATACACGAGAGCGGATTACTACACATCTGGAAATCCCGTTGGTGGCCCCAGAGAAACTTCTGTGACGGCGAGTTGGTGACGTCAGCAAAGACTATAACGTTGATTGATGTGCAAAGTGCATTTTACCTGATTGGCATAGGACTGACTTTAGCCACGCTAATTATCATTATAGAAAAGGTTACGTTTTGGTACCAAACTAAGGTTACTAGTCGGAAATTCCAAAATGACTCCAAAGTTAATGAGTCCACGAATGTTACTATTAAATACATTGGCACGAATTCGTAACACTCTTCATTCAAAGAGTTTAGGTTATCGACATAAAAGGACATAAACTCTAACTATTCTAAAGTGTTAACATTGTATTGGGTCAATAATGTATAATGCATTTGATGCATACTCTAAAGAATGCGTATATGATGATGGACTTCATTTTAGCTTTGACCGTTTGACTTTGAGTTCTAATAAATATTCATTCGGAGGGACATATTATGGTAGTGGTAATTGAAACATCATCAGGACATAATTGTACGTGTCCCCTACTCGTATACTTTCTGACCCTCCATCACCAGCTGGTGATCACGTTGACATTCTTCCGTATTCCGTCCTTAAACAATTATTGTTGTCGAATTTTTCCTGAACATGTACAAATGGATCTTTTTTATAACCATATGCAGTTTTCCTTAGGTCCATACTTTTGCATGCTTAATTTTATTGGAAAACAAGATTGGCTTACTGGAAGCCATCTTGAAATCCTACAGTTGTAGTTTGTTTTCGCTCTCATTTTAGAACTCCGCATGAAAATGTATTCTCAATTTAGCTGTAGTGTCAATTTTGGCTTTACATGTTTCAATGTGAGAAAATTATTAAAACGAAAACAAACAAGATGGCTGTCGGGCAACCTCGTTCGATTTTGACAGTTAAAATTGACAATAAGTATCGGACAGTCATTTCCAAAATTTGGCATGTATGATCCAGCTTGTCATTTGTTGTGTAAACGCAATTTTGAGAGTGATCGAGAAAACAAGATAGGCCCTAGCAGTCATGTTGTATTTTGACAATTTAAGTTAATAAGGACATTACGTTAAAAGAACAATCTCCAACCCGGCTGCATTATATTTTCATCAAAAGATGTCAACAGAACAATCGCTCCAAACGCTTAGAGAAAAAGTCAAAATTGCGTTTAACTAATAAGGATCCTGGAAGGTACCAATGATCTCTTCGTTTGTTATCCATCAATATCAATATCCGAGCAAAAAGACAGCATATTCAGTTTGAACACCATGGTATGAAATTGTTTATCATAGTAAATGCAAAACATATATTCAGAAAAATTTAAATTTATATAAATTAAAAATAAATTGCCAAAGAAGGTTTACCATTTATATCTGATAAGACTTTTTGTTTTGTAATGAAGGCCTTCAGGACGTCTCTAGAAGGATATACTACAGTAACAATAATAGTTGAAACACGATGGTATGGTAAAATAAATAATCAGTTGCAGACATCTGCCTGATTTACTAGCGATGTTAGATATATGAACAGATATAAAGTATACCATAAAATCATCGTCGCTTCATATTCACCGAGGTCATATGCACCTTGTATGTGATAAGATTTCTTGCAAGTTGCCACGTGAAGATAGATAAATAAATACACTATTAATACTGTCATTTGTGTTTGCAATTTGTAAGTTACGAGTCTTTGTAATACATTAACAGTACTGGTAATAAGACACCTAACGAATAGCTGCCTTTGTATCGTTCGTTAGTTCTTTGTATGTTTTAGCCGATTAGATCATAAAAAGTGTAAAATCGGCAAAACGAAGCAAAATACATCAACTGCAATCCAAATGGTTGCATGACGTCTTTTTCATAATAATCAATTGACTGAGTTAAGTATATGACTGACACGGAAACTGTATAAAAACTATTCATACGTAGCTAGTGCAGCAACTTGTTCATGCGATTGATTTTGATCGTCGCATTCAATTACAAAATATCTCAAAAAGGTCGATTGTATGCATGGCAATTAAGTGACCTTCCTCATACACTTCTGTAAGGTTAAATGTGATCATGTGTAAAGTAGATGTGGTCTTTTGTCGATCTCTGTGACTGATTGCATATTAGTTCAAATTTGGTTGAAATGGCAAGCAACGAATATATTTTGTTAAATTAATTTGAAAGTATTCACGTTACAGGTTGGGTGTTACTTAAGAAGCCTGCATTTCTTTCTAATTATCATTATACTGACATGACATACTAATGTTACACTTCAGAACATCAATGCCCTGCGCATATAAAAGACAAAAACATATAAAGAGAATGGTTTTCATAGTTCGAATTACTGACATGGAGTCCATGACGATTATTTTATGTATGATTAAGGAAACAAAGCAAACAAAATAACGACATAGGGAAACAATCTTTGTTCAATCGGATGCATATTTCTACTAGAATAGTAGGTAACCATAATATTGCACAAACAGCAGTGGTAACATAGAAAACTATACTATTTGTATATCTAGTCTCCCAAAGTTAAAACAATGAAATGCCAAATGAAGAATGCGATTTTTTGAGCGGAGCACCTTACAGTTTTTTCAAAACATATCAGTCAGAACTGACCAACTACTGGATACGATAGTCGTTTGTGAATCAATCATAATATTTTATGTGAATCAATCATAATATTTAATGTAAAGTATACAGAATGAAGCTTGTGCGATTATGATAATCGATTACAGGTGTGTAACGGCAATAATTTGTTCGTAGTATTGACGATAAGAATATGCAAGGAAAAGGTTTCCATCTCGTGGTTGTTCAATAACCAACCAGCAATGTATAATTTTACCTCTACCTTAGACTACGTTTTTCCTGCAAACCTTATAACATGGCCAAATATAGAGAATATAAGTTTTAAAGTATTTTTCTGCTGTTCACGAGTAATGACATGCACCCTTCTGAAATTTTTCAAGCGACCATCAAGTAAAAAAGAAATGGTTACTCATTGTGAAATGTCTTGTAACTTAATTTGTGTCATTATAGACAGTATTCCTTCTTGTTCCACACTAGCATAACGAGCAAGGTTTCACCCTGGTTTCACACCCAGTACAGTACTTCCCACCAGGCTGTGGGGCAGGGGAATTGCATAACCGTATACTCTCCTGTATACCCATGCATTTGTAATCTGTCGATGACCTCTCACAGTCGGCGTATGGCTGCCATGCAGACCAGCTGCCATCTTCTGTAATAAAGAGATACAAATAGAAGAGTAATATAGTTTTTTTGCGACGATGCGTCTATCACCATGATATATTGTCACGTAATAATGAACAAAAAATTTGACACAAGCACACTATATGGTATATAACTAAAGCCGATGGCAAGTCATTTACACGTACAAACAGTTCTAAGCTAAAACAATATGTATAGCTCGTGTTATTTATTTTTCTCAATTCCGGTTCAACAAGGATGTGTGAAAGTTTTAATCAATTCGCGCCATTTCTCTGGAAATGCATTGGTTTTTTTGGTTATGGCAACAGTTAATGTCAAATGACGTCGGTTGCCTAGAGACACCGCCGAAAGGAAATCATAGAGAAGCAAAAACAGTGTTGAAATACTGGTGGCGGACTAGTCTTCGATTCTTCAATGTCCCAGAAGCAGAAAAAGTTCCAGATCATGCGTATGGCTCACGAAAATCGCTATTTACGACATCATGCGGTAGGAGATGGCTTGCCTTTTTCTTTTCACGAACGTACGAGGTTTCAAGTACGTTATAAAATTTCATAACGTTATAAAATTTCATAGGAACGGTCATAATGGAACAAGCATATTTTATCTTCCCTCCTTCTTGTTAGAAAACAGAAATAGAAAACTCCGAACTAATGTAATGAATGTCCTTCTTATTTGTCAGTACCGTTATTACGTTAAGCTTTCACTAGAATTGGCACAGGTAGTTATTAAATCCATTTGTGCTCCACCTGATAATTATATCACTCTGATATTTCCCGTGTACTGCTATATATCACGTATACCTGTATGCATGTACATGTACATGTCGCTAGACATACCACTAATTCGTAAATATTCATTAATATTCATCAATTCACTTCGACACGGGCTGTATGTGCCTTTCGTTTGCACGTGTATCGTAGCTTTCACTCTCAAAATGTCATCAGACGTGGTGTTTTTCAATAGGTTAAACTTATTAACCATAATGTCATTTTGAATTTTTAAAATAACTTGCTTTTCAAAAGAAGCCATACACTAAAAAGTGTTAACCTTTTTAACAACACGTGTGTACGCTGTAACTTACCTGGTACTGGACATGGATGTACGTTACACATCCTTCTTTGCGCCATTCGACCGTTACATGACGATCTGTCCTTCAGACATAAACGAGATTGCCAGCCTTTTCCACAGGACACAGTACACCTCAGCCATTTACTCCATGTCCTCTCTGAGTGAAAATTCAAACACGATAATCATATTTAAATGGATTCATAATTAACACCAAACACGATGATCATATTAAATGGATTCATAATTATCACCTAGAGCAATAACGTTAACAGCACAGGCAACACATTCATTCGCAGCAAAAGGTTGTCGGGCATACGGTCATCTGTTAGATATGAGTACAGAAGAAAAAAATATCTTGGCATTTGCAAAGATGCTTTGTGAAATTATTAGATAGATAAGTAAAAGTTGAGTTAAAGATAACAAGAGGGAAGTGGTTATGTGCATATTCTGATGACCTTATTAGCCTTCAATCAGTTTCGTTTTGGGAATGTTACATGTTAGGAGTATCACAAAGCGGAACAATATACTCCCGTTCCATGGCAAACTGAAATACTCAAAAGCCTTCGGATGAATGATTGTATCTTAAATATTGACCAAATCTCATCAGAATTCGATCATGTTTGACTAAGTTATTTACTGGACGCCGTCAACCAATCCAGATTCAGTTTGCGTATTAATTATGAGCAGATTTGTTTCATTGTATCACCGAGCCCTTGTCTTTGAGTATTATAAATCTTGCTTATGTTTCATCAGAATCGATGTGATTGAAATATTGCGCTGAAACCGTTAGTCAAAACGAGTGCAGTAGGCTGATTAAGTACGAACGGAATTTGCTAACCTTCAAACTTATCATCAGACTTGCTAACGAAATATCTTGAACATCAATTTATATTTCAGCAAGTTAAATCATAGCACATTATGCTTATTAATGATGACTAAGTTAAATTGTCAATAATACACGGAGGCAAACACACTAACATACTTCCGCTAGTACACACACATTGAGTCACATCTTGTAATGATTTATCAACTATTATCGTGGCGCTAACAACAGCTTTTATGACACTTTTTTTATTTATTTTGAGCATCTTCTTTCGTATATCTCATAACAATTTACACTATCCGATAGTCTAGAAAGCAACAGCCGAAACAGACCAACGTTATTGTCAACGGAGTACCCATTTACTCACATTTATCTCCTTCAGTCGCACGCACACACTACACGCATGCATCTTGTACACAGTAGAGGCCGTCTTTAAATGACCATAGCTGTTAAACAATATTAAATCAAACCAAAAAACCCTTCTACATAAATACTATCAATGTCAAATTTGTCAACAATGCCGAAACATGGAAATTATGATGTACATGTAGATGCCTTAGAAAACCAATTAACTTCTGGTTTAATGGAACAGCCTAGGACATCGATGCACGAGTCTAAACAGGACGAATAACACCATGGGGAAATACTGTTTGTTAAATCAACGGAAAGCTTTTAAAGAAAGAGACGTAAAACATGTTATGTTAATGTAAACTATGGCTGCGATCTTGGCTTTTTTTATTTTTAGGTACCCCTAAAACTAATAACAATTCTTAGGCATTAATTTAAACGTTCGGGTTACCGGCTGTAGAGACGATCTTGGAAGCCTGACCAACTAGAAAATAACAACATTTTATCAGGAATTTTATTTGAAATCCCTTCACTGGTATTTGCTTTTAAGTTTTAGATGATTTAAAATGCTTATTTACAATGTACGACAGCAATAGGCCATGTGTACTATAGTCTCTGCTCCTAATGACTCACATGGACTATTAACTATGAAATTGGCTTTTGCATGAAGTTTATTCATGTTAATACATAGAGCATCATAATAAAATAGGTACTATAATTATGTATACAGCTTACATATGTAATTCAAGGAAATATGATTGAGGGCCAACATAATCGTTACAAAATTATGGATCCCATTTTTTTAAAAAATTCGGGAAAGTATTGACTTTGTTATAAGTGTTAAACAAACTTACGTGGTTTACGAGCTTGACGAGGTTTATCCTTTCCTTGGATCTCCACACCAAGGCATATCACGAGTAATATCACTGCTACCAAATGCATTTTCATTGTCCAACTGTCAAGTCCTTCACGTGCGAGAGTGTGATGATAACCGTACTTTTTGTTTTAAATATATTAGACATGTGTCACCCTTACAGTTAGGGCAAATATAATTAGTCACGCTGGATTTAACCTTTTTATCATATTTTGCATCGATTGTCTCGTGACCGTGATTAAGTTATTTTACTGCTTTGTTGTCATGTTCGGTCGGAGTGTCCGCTGAAACCACATGTTATTGACAAAAAATAAATTGATCATATGACACATAACCTAGTTTTATATGAACGTCTTCCCTCAAGCAAGGATGCTTAAGAGCGTTACAAACATGTTACGCAGTAGTAGGTTTGGGTTGTGATTAATTAATGTTTACAGTAACTAGCGGTGTGCAGTCATGCGACGCATAACACATAAATAGTTGATGCATGTATCAGATTGCTACGTTCGTGTAAAATTGTTCTTGTGGAAAGTTCCAAGTAAAAAGAAGCCGTCACGATTGTAAGATTAATGAAACTTTTAAAGCAATTTGACATGTACGGTATATATATATATTATTTTCGTTTTCATTCTAACATAATAAATGGTCAGAAAATTCAGAAACTAAGAAACTCAAAAAATGTATTTCATCTATCAAGATATCACCAAGTAACGTATGGTAATGAAAATAAATGACAAATGTGTTCGCCACCAGCAATTACATTTGTCATTAATAACTCCTGACACTTTTGTATCTGTTAGCTTACGTTGGCGATATTTAGCGATATGTCTCTCCAGGCGTATATAATCACATATGTCGCCTCCATCACACATGTTACAAATATTGATATCTGTTAAAAGTGAAAATAAAGTAAGGCATTTAGGTCATTACTGACAGGAAAACCTTAATAGTAATTCATGTTCCATTTTCAATTCTCTTGTTTTTTTAATAATTCAAACAAATCTTAACAAATATTGCATCCCTGCAGGTTCGGGTAAGCTTGGTTTATCGCTGTTTCCCCCTCCATATTATCGTAATATATGCTCAATTTGTTTTGAAAACAACAGTAATTGAATGCATATTTTGCGAGCTTTCGAAAACGATTGTTTCTTTTGTCAATAGTGAAGTGCAAAGAGTTCAAATTATATATTTGTTAAAAACCAACTAAACATTAATGATTCATACAAAACTGATGATTATCGTTCCAAATATGATATTGCAAGGTGTGGTTTTGTTTTGTTTATAAAGGTAAGTATTCATTTAACAGCCTAGGTCATTTAAAGATGTGCCTCCGTATGAGTATTTTATGCGTGAGATGGAGGCGTTTTGTTGGATAATTATTTCTGGTTGACCAAGAGGTTAAATAGAAAGTTGTGTTTTGTCAGCTTGCAAATCTACTGATACATACTCAAATGCGTGTACGCATTGCTCGCTACTTTTATATTTGCGGGAGAGGGTTTGGGAGAGGGTAAGTCTATATGATAATAATATACATGCACGTGTATGGTCTAATACTACATGGTTATTTAACAATGAAGAGTGTCTTTACTGTCACAAACCATTTACAGTAAAACATTTGTTATTCGAGTACATTGACCTCCAGCAAACACGAGAAGCATATTATAGTTATATACAAAATCTTAACCATTCTTCGAAACGGTAAATATCGCAACAAGTATAACCTACCTAACACCCTTTGGTCTATTTAAAACAATACTAATACCCATAGCAACTTTGACTTTTCAAATTGTCGTTGGTCTATTATCATTTTGTTTGTTGTATGCCATATATCTTTCGCGTGTTTAATTTACCTTTGATTGGTCCTAAATACCTCGCCTGTGTTGATAGGTCGTTAACACTTTTACATACACGAAGTGTAACCTCAAACTGTCAAATTACATTAGATTTGGGCCCCGGAGTTGTGGGAATACAAGGTAATTGTCTCAAATGTGAAGGTTTTTAATGAACGAACACGGCATAAGCTCGCCGTTCCCCTAAACCAGGTACGTTAAAATTCATATTGAACTTTGTCTTCGACCATGCCACAGATCAATGCAGTTAAGGACAGAAGCAGGTTCTCTCTAGTTGACTGTCCGGCACGCTCGTGTCCCGCTTTGATTAAAATACCAATTCTCTATCAATGTTACTCAGCTCAAGAAACACAATCCAAAACACATATTTATCTTTCCGTCATTCACCCAGACGTCGACCAGAATTACCATAGTTACTCGTTCTTCATTTGCGACTTCAACATTTAACAGGTTTTCTTAATATCAATCACAAAACAGGCGACGACAAGTTTTCAAATTTTCGATCTTGAATGGAATGCCTCCGCGGTGTAACGTCTTTAGGAAACGATGTCAATAATCAAAATAATTAACATTGTTATGTTTTAAATATTGTTTAATGAATTGTCGGAAATAGTCAACGTATCTATGTGTACTATGTTGATGATATATATTCTACCAGGTAAAATGTAATAAAAGTCCTTTTCGTGTCTACCTCTGTATCCATAAGACTATGATAAGCAAAGGTGACCTAGATAAGCTAACTTTTTAGAAAAAGGCCGTTGTTTTGCGCGCGCTAATATTTGCCACGTGATACATAATGCAGTGGCGGATCCAGAGACCTATCTGGGGGGG
>NW_018485790.1:0-10060 GCF_002113885.1 Mizuhopecten yessoensis | reverse complement strand
AAAAAAAAAAAACATTTTTTTATTGCTGAACTATTATTCGTTTTCTTTTGTCGTCGAGTAAAAACACGTCTTGTCTGTGTTTGTCGAATAGTGCGAAACACAGGTATGAATAGAAAATAGAAACATTCTATTTTTACATTCAGATAAAAATGACATGCATATGTCTCGATAAAAAATGTTTTCCAGTAAACAAACTTGCGAATAATTTTACATTCCCAGACTGTTGATGCATATTTACATGTGTTTCACGCGGAATGTGATTTAAATCAGTCGACATGAATGGACACGGTTTTGTTAATTTTCTTTCGTTCTGCTTATATTATCGACAGACATTTATTTGTTAGATATACCGGTTACTGTCTTTTAAACGCGTTGTCAACTTAACCAGGCTTTAATTGAGACTGATATGAGAGAGAATGCTTTAAGATTCAAATCCGAAACGCAGCACTGCAATTGTCAGATGAATATTTAATTTAATAGACAAGAAATGTTAACAAATAGTCACATGTGATGTTGATCCATTTATTAAAAAAGAATAATGTAGTTAATGCAAGATAGATTTCAATTTGATTGACTGGTTTCCGAAATGTATTTCTATTGTCGATTACAAAACAGAGTTGTTCGATTGTAAGCTTGTATGCTTACTCAATGTTGACTTTTCTCATAAAGGCATATGTTCAAACATACAGACAGCGTTTGACTGAATACTTCGCCATTTGAATATGGTGAACATATTTTAACACTTCGATGCATTTATCCACTCCGACCCATTTCCCCCAGAGACACCATTACTGGTCCATATTAATGTATTTGTTCTCCAACTCCAGCCAGCCTGACAGACATACCAACTTCCCGAGTACGGAAACCCATGACTGTCCTATGCCATATGTTATGGATATTTATATATATATAATCATAACCTTGAAATCAGTTACTCCCTTAATTTGTCTACGTGTGCATTAAAGCGACGTAGCTATATGGTATTAAACGGATCTAAAGAGCGGAAGTCACTTATCCGCAAAATTACCTACTCGTTTATAACACAAAAAATGGATATATACATACTCAAAGAATGAATGCACTGACAAATACTGAAATATAAACCCATTAGGACATGCACCTCAGACGTCTTGTAAAGGATTTTTATCTTAACTTGAAACTTTTATCATGAGAATAAGCGCATGTATACTACCGTATCCGCTTTGATCGACTAGCTCACTCGGGGTATTAGCTGTGAAATTGATTTCGCTGAGTGCGTCAATTTCAAGGGGCCTTGCCTACAGACAAGAGGATTGAAATGAACACAAAGCTCCACTCTACCAAATTATGGGATGTATCAATACACTTGATACAGGTATTTAAAACACACAGGCGTCTATCGGCGATCATACTGACAGCGAGCAGGTAACTCCAGTAATAAATGCGTTCATTTAATACGAGTGATTAGATTCCACGCCCAACCACACCCCACATATTTGTTTTGCCAAAATATTTTTGAACAAACCATGAATCAGACAGTTCATAAGGTTGAACATACACATGTATGTATGCAAATCGACTATTTTATTTATGAAAATTTTCAATGCATCATAAGTTTGACAAGTTGACCAAGCCAAGCACGAAACAACATCTAGATGTATCAACATAGAATGTTATTACTGAAAGTATTTGACGAATTGCATTTCATGTACACTAAATTAGAATATCCTATTTTGTTATATATCATTTCAAAACAAAATCCCTTCATCTGAATCAAACAATTTCTATATTTATTTTTCTGTTGGTATTACTCTTTACAAATATATCAGATTGTAACGAATGGAAAGGGATGCATTATTTTTCGCTCTTTATACAGTGAAGCAGAAACCGTCTCAAACAAAAGTTTCATAGCTGGTATCTTATCAAACGTGCCACGCGTTCTTTAAAAGCGCAGTTTTTAATTATAAAATGTTTGACTATTCAAGTATATAAAACTATTGGTGATTTGAGCAGATCTGGACAAGCCATGGAGTAGCTCTCGTTAGTACCAATCCCACCAGGGTTTGGTCAGTGCGATAGGTATTCTATACTTACGTGTAAATCTACTTTCTTTGATATCACGATACCCATCTAGATCCCAAGGTAGTGCTCATAAACTTAAGGGTCCACTCTACGTAATCCTGTGAATTAAGGCACCCATACAAAGGTATATTACATCACATTCCGGACGTTCCATATTCACCAAGTAGCAGGTGTCTGTTTCCAGTAATGTCAATTTCACCGTCAATCGTAGTCTGTTTCATGAATTGGCGAATATATTTCTTCTTGAAACTGAAATCTTTGCGTATTTCATATTACACATTAGAGTACTTATTCAAGCATATTAGTTGATGCCTTAAAACAATGATTATTTTTCAAACAAATTCCGACAAAGATAGCGTTAAAATTGTAATAAACACAGAATAGCAAAGCGTATGTTCCCACTGACAAACGTTTTACATTGAAATGGATTTCTATAATTTTCCATTGTCCAATACTGTCTGTCGTTTCTTGTCCAGACACCTACACACATAAATCATTCGGCTTATTAGCTTATCATCGTAATCAAAATGGGGTCAAGTGTAGGGTTTAATCACCACTTAACAAGTAATAAATAAACGAAGGCCCTATATCTGTTGTATATATACAATCAGATTTTATACATTTTTTAAAACACCGAAACAGATAGAACAGCCTGGGGTGAAAACGTTCTTCAGAAAGTCGTCCTAATCCCACGCTAATCCCAGATTACCGATATCACTGTTTCGACAAACACACCTGAACCGACAATAACTTCATATCGCTCCTTATAAACGTTATAAACATATTTTTCTAAAAGGCTTGATTTACGATACTTCCCAACCGTAATGGATTTAAATAGTCGCATAGTCGCATTTCGTTCAGTAATATTTTTTAATCGTTATACCCTTTGATATAACTGCAAATCTTCGAAATTGCAACCCCGACATCTCCAGCAGTTTCGGGGGTAAGAATAGGCCTGTTTATACTACACTGGGTGATATGTTTTTGTAATAGGTGCCTAATTCTTTCTTGTCTCCAAAACCCTTATTTCCTTTCGGCGATGTCTCCGTTCACCTCCGAATGGCTTCAAAAGACAGTAGCTATTGCAAAGACCCTAAACACTAACCAAACATATCTAAATTACATGGCGATTATTTTCCCCATACATAATACAATTACATGAACCATACTGATAGCTGAAAGACTCCGCAAATAATATTATTGGAACTGGAAAGTTAAAATTCAACTATTACGAAGAAATTTCAGTTCAGTTGCGAAACGTGTTTCAGCAATGCCGTTGTCTGAATCTCTGATGGGCACGTTTGAGATTACTATGACTGTAAGGCATTCGCTAAGGTTCCCTCTCATCTATCCCGTATTTTCACACGTAGAAGAACGTTCCAGAGGTTGCTTCGTATGGAAAAAACTTCTGTAAATTGTTTCTTTGACTAAAGGACTCTACAGATTCCTAAACATTATCTCGACGCGTGATTTCCTCCAACTATATTAAAAATTATGAAAGATTTCTCTGTAAAGGGTTTTGAAAATATCATGATACATGTACTATCTAAATACTGTAGGTACTGAACTAGTATTGTTTCTAACCTTCAATAAATCAAAGTCAAACGTAAATAAACCAATGACACAAAAACAACATGAATAAAATAATGAATAAAAGACGTTAAGTAATAAGAATATGTATACACTTTGTACATTGTCTTTGTATGTTATCAAAAGCAGAAATATTTGTCACGTTTTTAATTACAGGCGAACACTATCATATTTAGAAATGTGCAAAATTGCATCAAATCCAGCCAAATAGCACGATGTAGGTACATTGTATATTCATTGTAGATTTCAATAGAAACTTTATATATGTTTTGTTATATAGAATTCTTTTATAAATCTTTTTTACATGAAAATAACATCTTTTGTAAAATCGCATTACTGTGACCACATTTTGTTAATTATATTGGCTTATGTATCGTTAAAAAATCTGTGCACAATTATTTTAGGAATAGGTTCATCTTGTTTCTCGCAACAATTGAAATGTTCACCATATGATCATGTAGTGTTTGTATCCGTTTAGAGTCACTCCTGACGTTTACCTTTGTTATATTTATACGTAAGAGAAGTTAGTGTTTCAAATTCCAAGGTCGTAGTCAATTAAATGTTTACTACACTAGAAAACTGATCCCAATAAAGGTCGAGGACCAGGTAACACGATAGATAGGAAGACAATTTTGAAAAGAAATCGGTTTACATGAGCGACATTTATATACAATACATTTAAATTTGTGTTATAGTATAGACTGACGTTTGGATAGAATTTTTCATTCATCTCTAGAAAACAAATTTCCAGATCGGATTTGCTTCCTGCAGAACAATCTGTTTTGCTACATACAAATTTGATCTGTGTTTCCCTTACACAATGCTAGACTTATTGAAATATCTGGAGACTGTGATATTAAATCATTAATGGTTTTATATGCCTAATTGATTGCGTGTCGTATAACTATCAACGTAGTCGAGTAATGCACGTGCCTCGTATCAGATGTTCAACATGGACGATGAATCATGTTGAGATGCAGTGTAGATTGACCGTCTGGTGCACTTGCTGTTTCACAGTTTAAGTCAATATCACTTTTCTTGATAACGTTTTAATGATTTTTATGTATATGTATTTAATGTTTCAGAGAGAAGACGAGAAAACACTGGTAATAAATATTGATCAACATCGTGCGTGCACCCTTCAAAATGTTAGCATTATAGTATAAGACTGAATAAGTATGGTGTGCTTTCATTCAGATATGGGTCAAAGTTTACTCACAAAAGTATCGTACACTTGAAGAAGTGTCCTCAATTAAGGATACAGGCTACCTTACTAAGACACGTATCTTCCCAGTGTGGCGTTCTTTTTGAAGGCGGAAGCCGGCTATGCATTATGGGTAATTTATGCCTGTTTGGTATTTTGAAATGTACAACAAAAGCATACTTTGATAATTAACACTCGCGCGGGCAATCCGGAAAATTTAGAATACGTTAATGGAAATTGAAGGGAGATAACTCTGAAAAATTCACAAGTACAATATGTAAGCTTGCATACATATGTACATCCTTAACATTGTTTGTTAGTTTAGAGTCAGATTGTACTGTAAATTTTATATCATTGCATCAAAACTGATTGACAAACAATTGATCGCCATGTTTCATTTTCATCTTGAGTATAATCAGTAAAATTGTAAGCTATTTAATTTTAACAAAATTATATTTACTGATAAACCCCAATGATTGTAACAGTTTGAGGGAAGAATCCTGTACTTATCTTTATAGGACATCGGAGACATTGATAGATAGCCCACGTTGTTAAACTTAGTCGTTATGGGCTTATTGACAATCTCCCACCAGGTGGCGCCTGCCATCAATCATGTCAAGACAATACCTATAGATAGGGAACCGCGTCGGTAATATCATAGCTGATTCGTCAACACTAACATCAAAAATATTTGTCGAAATACATCAAACGGATAGGATTTTATAGGATGACTTATGTCACTAAACAAAATCGTGTCATTTATGTTTTTTTCTCCTAACATATTTATATCTAAGATAAAAAAAAATCATCGGAGCGGAAAGAATATACCTGTCAATACAACTGTTTGAAAAAAATATTTAACATTAACCGCAAGAGCGATTAAAAGCGGGCCTGACAAACATTTTCAAACCATGACGGAGAGTTTAAATATTGAGTGGGAGTACGTCAGGGTCCCCTACGCCCCTCACCCCTTTGTATGCATCTTTGTTTGATAGATTTCTCTGTACCCAGTTTCATGAACGATATTAAACAGAAGGAAATGCAGAAACTTAAGCTTTCAATCGGAAAGCAGTACTATTGGAACTGAGGAAAATCATTCGAGTTGTATCCCTAGCTCCAACAAATGCTTTCATATAGAAAACATACGTGGATGAAATATTTTAGTTTAACGAACGCTCGTGAACAGGGCCTGGTATTAAGTTATTAGTCTGAAAAACCTTAATTCACAAATCAGCGTGCGCGCATGAATCTGTGCAATGTTTTATTTTTTTTATCAATATATGCACTGTTGAGTTACAATCAGGTCATAAAAGTCACATCCGTGTCGTCAATTTCGTTGCTTGCTGACAGAAGCCAGAAATCCAAACCAATCTCGTCTATTTCAAATAAAGCGACCTAAGTGACCGGCGCGGGTACAGACTGACTGTACAAGGTACATACATACAACACTGATGAGATCGGCGATAGCAGCTGATGGATGAC
Source organism: Mizuhopecten yessoensis (assembly GCF_002113885.1). Classification (NCBI taxonomy): domain Eukaryota; kingdom Metazoa; phylum Mollusca; class Bivalvia; order Pectinida; family Pectinidae; genus Mizuhopecten; species Mizuhopecten yessoensis. The sequence continues at coordinate 3,723 of NW_018485790.1, read as the reverse complement.
TCGGGGTATAACTTACGGTGAGCGATGTGTACAAACTGAGCCAGTTCAGTATAGCTTCTCATATCACTTACTTGCAGGTATTTGTGAAAACTATTGAGAATTTATGAAGTTTGACAGTTAATTTATTGTTCATCTTAACCCGAAATTTTTCCATGACCGATAACATCATTTACTGTTTTCATTCTGCGTGGCAGACTGTTAACATACGTGCGTTTTTTACTTTATTGAAAATAAACATAAAACATAAAATTTCAGATTGCCAAAGAAGGTGCCAGTGGTGACTGTTTTGTGTTTTTACCACTATCACAAGGACATACTGTTCTGTATCGTTATTAAAACTTAATTATACCCAATGTTATACTGTAGTACAATAAGGATGGCTTTAGGTACCTAGTCTCTACATGTAGTCTTATGGCTGTCAGGACAAAAGAAGCAGGCCTCATTTCTTGCAACAGAAGATTCCATCAGTTGACTGGTAAGACAAAAGCTTAGATTTCTTAACTTCAATATTAAAGAGTTCCTGAAATAAGCATTCGTAAAGTAAGAGCTAGCGGGGTCGCTCTGAAAATCTAATGCTGTATTTCATCACTAATTACAATTTTACTGCATCGTTTCAAAAATAACATACCATTTACTTATTGTACCTACTGTAATGTTGACCAATCCTAAGTAATAACAACAGTATATGGAGCGCATGTTTGTTGATTGCGAATTATTTGAATCGGTAAAAGATAATAGCGAAAAGGGGACAACACCATACATCAAATTCCCGAGACAATCCATCTCTTTGTCAAGACACAAACGTTGAACAATGACACAGAAACTAAGATAAAACAATATTAATCTCAAAGCTACTTTTTAACTATAACATTATTGTTTCAACAGGTTCCTTCGTCCGTCTGTTAGCTGAAGACTTTATATTTAAGAATCCGTCTTTATACATATACAATATCAAGGGGATAAGAATTACATACGCATAATTTCAGAGGAAATATACTCAGTAATGTAAGGCAAATAGCAATCAAAACTGACAACGACAGCATGTCTCGAAAAGTAATATTTTTCACTCTCGACTCTTTCCCAAGACTGCAGTCTGAGCTTGAGAAAGAGACCAGTTGGCTTTGAAACGAAGCGACACGTTTATGCGTAAATTCTTTGTGTAAAAAGTACATCGTTGGTACAAATATTACCTATTGTATGTTTTTAAACTGTGGAGTCTTATTGTTAGTCAAAATGACAGATTCGCCGATAATCCGTAAACTATGACAATTATGTCACGTTCACCTAGACTTTAATGAACAAGTCACTCGTGTGAACGTGTGTTATTAACAACTTGCTTGAAACCTGAATCATCTTTTATTGTTTTGTAGAAAAACCAACTTCCGGACAGTAAGAAGAAAAACCTGTTTTACCAGTAGAATACAACATGGTGTGTATTCCGACCAGAAACCGACGCCGTGACCCACGCACTTTACTTTGTTCAGCATCAAAGCATTTGTATAAAACAGCGGCGTTTTAACTGTAGCGCTGTTGACAGACATAGGTAGTTATTTACTGAACAAACAATGCCAGATAATACAAATAAAAGTCAACGGGGGATCTGGGGATCTTTCTATAGGTGTCACACCACAATTTTGTGTGTGAATTATCAGCCGTGAAGCCTGCATCTCCACACTTCTATTAGCTTTAGCAGTAGATAAATAATATTTATAACGAATTAAAAAAATAATTGAACTCAATAAATCTATTCTTATTGTAGACATGGAATATCTATAGGTGTTTTTTTCTTAAAATATGAAATATCTTAGAACATTTTACCGTATCGTTATGGTAACCATACTGAATAAGATTTGTGAAGTTAGTGGTGCGCTGCCTATTAATTATCCAAGCTGCCGACCCTGATAGATGGGGTGTTGAAATGTGGCTAGATATTCTTTTCACAGTCTGTCTAAATTAGCGTTCCCAATATGCATGAAATGCTGACATAGATAGCCCTTACATTTACAACTTTGTGTCTACAACTTCCTAGTTTTCGAGCGGCTGAGAAGTATCAATGGTTTTCCGAGCAGCAAGCCAAACTACAAACATATGTTGAATTTGTATACTTTATCATGTAAAATATAACAGCAAGTTTAGATACACTCCATTAAATCCCAAAAATTCAAACTGATGTTTTGTTCCAATGACAAGAAGATACAATTTTCGTGTTTGTCTGTTATTTTTTCCATGTTTTCAATAAAGCAAAATGTGGAATGATGGCCGAAGTAATTTGAATATTTCGTGCTATTGGACGAATTTGATCTTATCAAATCAAATGTGTTCTGCGTGGAGTAGATTTTGTCATTAGGAGAAATTAGATACAGTACGAGGACTATGACTAAAGCTGTAAAGAACATAAAATTAATTATTTGTGAAGTTAGTGGTGTGATACCTATTAATAACCTCCCTTTGGGCCAACTTGGACTGTGTATGCCAGAGTCAATAGATAGTAACGTACATGTACACGTACTTAACATCGACAGCGAGTCTCGTGTCCGTGTAGAAATCCCTTGTCGGGGTAAATGTGGCTATAACAATAAGATCTTCATCTTTGTGCCTGGAAAATCAATATTTACGATTACTCAGTATAAAATAAAACTGTGTTCTATTTGCCCGTAAATGCCGCAATATTTATTGCTGTTATATTTAAAGCACATTTAATGGAGCTAGAATAAAATAGCTGTAGATCAAAGGAAAACAAGAGAAAACGGACGTGTTTACAAAACCGTGATTTCAACTCATAATCAAGGAACCTATGTCAAATGTCTATATCAACAAAGAAAAGGTTAGCATGGATACCCTCGAAAAAGTACAGGGACAAGACCAGATGTTCCGGAAGGGTAAGCGTCTCCTGCTTCATCAATAATTTCTAATATGCAATTTTAAGTAAACTATTAGCAACAAAGAGAGTCTGACCTATCAGCTAGAACCTAAGGGTAGGTGACAAAACCAGAGCACAGTAGAACTCCGTTTATCAAAACTTATCAAAATCCCAACAACCCGCATATTTATGGATGTCTGAATTCATAGACGGAGTTTTTTTCATCAAGCTATGATAACATTGTTTTGCTGTTATATTCCAAAAACAAAAATTTGAAACTGTCCTAAAAACAAAACACATGCAGACTAAGATATTCCCTTGTGTATTGTCAGCCTTTATCTGCTGTAAATGCGAACAAGCGACGTTGCATGTATACTAGCCGGTCTATAACGAAATACATGAATACATAACGTACCGTTAAACTATATAGCTTGGTACGGTTTGGAATATTAAAACATCGATATCGTTGATAACACTACATCCGCACTGTAACCGTCACACAATGTGGGAGATTACAAACCCGTCTGAATTATAATGTTTTACTATCATAAATCAATAAACATAAATTATTGGCGTACAAAATGGAAATAACGCGTTGTTGTATATCAGATTTAAAACATTTGCATGACATCAGCATAACTATTTGGAACTCTACGGTAAAGAGGCTGGTTTAAATCGCCATGTTCGCGATGATCTTGGCTGATATCCCAGATCACTGTATTTCATTGGAAGCCTTTATTCAAGGAGACAGCTAGCAACTTTCCGATAGACCGGTATAATACAACAAATTCACCAGTCGTGGTGACATTTCAATAGGCCATTTTATGGTAATCTTTTTGGGATGGACTGTGCCAGCATTCCTT
>NW_018485789.1:0-9793 GCF_002113885.1 Mizuhopecten yessoensis | reverse complement strand
CAGTTGTTCAAAGGGTGGTTAGCTTAATCACTGTTTAACGACATTGTTCAACCTTTGATAATTTCGTCAATATTCAAGGTAAAATCTTGCATGTACATTCACTCTACTTAATATTTGATATCTGGAAAGTTGTATATAATTCAATAGTTTTGTTTTGAAGTTATACACAAATTAAAATGTACGCTAATCACTGATTAAGTTAATCACCTTTTGAACAACTATGCCCTGAATGTTGTTAAACTGACTAAACTTTTGAATAGCTGCCTTCCGAACATTAAAGTGCAGATCGTAAACACATTACATAACATTTCAGCAGGTATACAGAAATGCTAAAGTCATCGTGTATTAAAATCTGCACCTGATAATATCAAGTGAAAGTGAAATATGGCATTTGCTCAACTGTGTCTGTATGTTACATCATGTACAGTTATACTGTATACTACGGTGTACGATGGTTACGTTAAACATTCCTACTGTAGCTAGGCGTAGCGTAATGTCACTTACGTACCAACTCTGTTATCAGGAAACACATCGTAACATGCTCACTATCTTGTAGAAAGGTGAACATGTTCGCATGAAATTATTTTGGAATTTTCCAACTGTCATGAAAACGTTTATCACTATCGCTATTTTTGTACAATTCTGTTTCAAATGAATCCCCACTCTTGCCGTTTTATTCAGCATTTTAAGAGAATTTTTTCGGCTGGTACGATGTTTCCCTATCACGGTGTAGGCTGTCGAGTATTTGACGGACAGCTCTATAGTACAGATAGCTATCTCGACCAGACAGGTACTTCACTAGCTAGAGGCAAATACAGAGTGTTTATCAATATGATATTTGAAACAGGAATTACTTAGGGATCAGATCGTTCGTAATTTAAAAATTCTAAATTCGAAGTATGTTTGTGCAGGATTAAAATTGATAAATAATCTACTCGATATTTTTCAATAACTATACCACAGACGGTTTCCAATTTCAGGGGACATTTTAGCATATATGAATGCATGATATAGAGAAACGCTTCAGAACTGATAGTTTTGCCCGAACTTTTGACCTAACACTCGGTACAACATCAGTGAATCCTATTCTGTTTGTGTTCAGACATATGATACAGTGTTTCTGTAACCAGGCCGAGGGCTGACCTTTTCTCTATCGTGTCAATTGCTAGCATACCACGGAAAAGGTAGATGCTTTGGGATTTTTGCTTTAATCATTTTGTACTAAAGGAATCGGTATTTGTTGTCTGTAAGGGAAAGGTTGTTATCTTGTCTTGATTTTGTAGCAGAGAGTAGATAGTGTCTTCTATAGGAGGATACACTGAATAGTATGGTATGACAAACATTATATTTCAATAAACATTCCAAAACTAGAATACAACTCATAATAAAGAACAGTATGAGTATATAAATGGCATCATATTTTAAGCAACAGGAGTCAAAGATGCGTAAAATTGTGAAATTTGAGATAAAAAAAAAAAAACGAAACCACTCACTCTTCCTGTGGTACATATTCTTTTTTTATCAAATTGTCATGCGTCATAACAGATGTCCAGGCTAAGAGAAAATTAAGATTTTAGCATTCCATTTTCCTTCAGTTCCAAAATGACATCTTTTGTCGTAGAATTTAGTAAGAAAATAAGTGACAAAACACCGTTAATATTGTCATTTACGAGATGATTTCTACTGTTTACTTGTGGGTGATTACACGTATTTATTGGGTTTTTTTTTTTCATTTTATAGGTTTTATCTAGAACGAATCAGTTTCTTCAACTAACAATTTTCAAAGTCCTATTTAACTTAAATGATAAAAGAAACAGTTGACGTAGAATTGAAAACTAAAACAAAATTAAACCTGCATAAGATCGGAACTCGATACGGCAAGTCAACATAAGGAACAGGGGACGGTAGGAAATTGGTTGAACTGTCAATAATTCAACTAGTTCCAGCTGATACAAATTCGTGTTACATAATACTAAGACCGGGTATTGTGTTTATTCAAAGTTCTGTTTTGTTCCATTATTGATTTTTGCTGTGAGAGTGTGTGCTGTTCAATGAACTATGTGTTCCCAGACGTCGTCTGAAATTTGATATTTACTAGGTGAACCACTTCACCCACTGTCTGCAGGGGAGGGGGTGTAATTATAGCGGTAATTCCACTCCTGTCTGCACAAGTTAAATCCATCGTCTGTACTGCGTTGTAGCCATATGCAGATGTTATGTAAGTTGTGTCACTTGGATGTTAGTGATGATGAAAATAATTTGCTGTGACAACAGCAAATAACTGAATTTCGCCTTAGGTTGTAACCGGTTTAATAATGTTTTCCCTTCTATTTTGGTGTCTTCCCTGTTCATGTTTGTTTTTTTTTGTATATTTTGGGTACGATTTTGTCATCTTTCGTTGAAGCTGAGGCATATTCTTTTCTCATTTATCTTATTGAAACTTTTGTCATTGGTGTTCATGACGTCGTTGCCTATGATTAGTTGTCTTCTTAGTTTCTATGCTGTCCATTCGAAGACGTAATGATTTAGAGTTAGAATACGTTCCTTGTGTGTTGATTCAATAGTATAACGGTATTAATTTTAATTTCTTAATTCTAAAATGGTTTTACGTTATGAACCTTTCATGAAAAATTACAATTTATCAATAAATCTGTTATGTAATCCAAAAGGATAACCCTTGGGGATATTTGTGTCAAATGAAAAAGTTCAAAATATTTACAATGAACAAAATACAAAGTTTTCAGGCCAGCATAATATCTACATATTACAACCTAAAGTTCGACAAAATACTTTCAATAAATGCATAGCACTGTAATTCGAAATGAGAAGATCGTGTTTGTTTATTTTTTTCCTTTTTCACATTTTGAATTCCTTGTCCGACGCTCAAGTTGAATTTTCGTCACTTAAATGTTTTGTCTATTTATGTTTTGTTTATCTGTCCTAAAGCTTACTGATCTGACCACACATTGTGGTTCCCTAACAAGACGGGGACCAGGTGTTATTCGTTCCTCGTGCTAGCCTCAGACATATTCACTGACCAGCTCCTTGCTCTAAGATATATAGTTACAACAGTCTTTGGTATGTTGATTCTGCTTTTGACAAGGCTGATTATTGTTTTGTTAGTGGTTATACGCTAGTTGGCTTCATTTGACAGACTGTTGAGTGAACTTGGTTGTAAGACACCCTGGAATATGAAGCAATCAAATACCCACACAAGTCAATCAATCCAAAACCAATTATCGCACTCTCTACATTAACGGCCTTAATTGTGTGTTTGAAAATACATGTTTGTCAAGAATCGTATATTTCAAAATACAGCTACTGCAGTTTGCTTTCTGATTATGATTGCATAAAAATGAGAACAGCTTTCTTTATTTACTGTGCGTATCCCTTAACACAAGGAAAATGATATGCTGCCGTCGTGGGTTTGATTATAGTTTCTCTTATATTATACGGGAATTTACTGGAATGACAGTCATTATTCGGTAACACTTCTGGTGTCGAACATCACGTATTTATGTTATTACTCTAGAAAATAGATAATTGTTTTAGCACTTTTGGTTTTAGATAAAAAGTATTAAGTGCCACAGTGTTAACTGTTAAGAAATGAATCACATTTTAACAAAGATATCTTTACATAAAATCATTTGATGTACAAACACAAATAATGGTTAATTATTCATATAATGATTTATTTCATTATTAGTAGAAATACGAGTGTATTCTTATAGTTCACAGTCGCCTCTTTGATAATTAGCAGTAAACTGCAAACATCATGGCGAGGAATATCATATTCGGTATTATGCAAAAATAACCTTATAAATATAGATATATTTACATAAAACTATTTGATGTGCAAGTCCGATGATTTATCGTCAATAGTAAGGTGTGATTTATGAATTTATAATTATTGCTCAATGTAGTATAGATGTAGTTTATACATGACAGATGTATACATGCGTTGTATGGTATTTATGACAATTTTAAGAGATGTTTCGGTCCGTTTAAGTTCTACGTTATCTTCTGAAATATCTTACCTTGTAAAAATTGTTTTTCTATTGAAAGGGAATTATATATCTATAACCCTTGTTTAGATCTAACTGACACAGTGATAATATCCTTCAAGCAAATATTTCACAGGTGATTTTTTGTTAATTCAAAATCGATACAAAAAAACAACAAAAGAAACCGAACACCATAACAAAGCAAAGATAACATGACCCTTTACCACAATATGGGAGAAATTAGTCATTATGACGAAAGGTAAAATCAGTCTTTCGGGTTATGTAAGACAGTTGTCGACTCTATACCTTACTCCTGATAACAAAACTAATCATTAACATAACATTGGTCTGTTATGTTTCCGACTCTAATGACTAGTCCGCGTCAGGGAGCTTACTAAACGGAATCCGAGTATTTCCAAAATTCACTAATTTAGCTAGTGCAGTTAATGTTGAATCAGTTTTTGCTCAAAATGAGTTAATTGGAACGGACTATATAAACTATAGCAAAAGTAACCACACGTAAGGGCAACATGAATAAAGGGAAACACCACATAGAATGACACTGTAAACCACAGAAATGAGTATCGAGGCGACACCAGATTTTCAAGAGGGATAAGCGTGCCATGCACTCATCGCCATGATGTCTCATAGCATTGGCCTGTTTAGGTCCCGACCCTTCAAACGCTCTAGATGTATTTGCATGTGCATTTTGATTAAGTCTTATATAAAGATCTTGGAAAATCGATTCCCGTTTGTACGTGAGTAAATATAAGAGGGCCTAATCTTGCTATGTGAATTGGGTTTAACGTTATGTTGGTAAAGTCATCTAACAGTGCACCCATCAAAATCACAGCAGTTATATCAAAATTAGGTAAGAAAATGTTAAGAGTAACCAGATAAGCGAATGTTGATTTTGGCAGGACCCGGTAATGTATCAATAGGTTCGTGAGTATGTGTAATGCATTGGAATGCGTGTTGTACGTGCCGTACTATGTAATGATGCAGAACTGGACTACGTTTATCGGCGTAATAAAGACGTGAGCCTAAGTGTTAAAAGCGCTGTCAGCTTCATGTCGTGAAATAATTTACTTTACATGTTTTTTATGATTTTTTTTTTGTGTAAATATTTCCGTATGGCTTTCTTGCAACGAGGCTCTTGGGTAGCCACGTTTCCTCATACAAGGAGAATGTTGGTATATTTTTTTGTTGATATATATTGTAAATTATTAAATTGCATGGTGTTGTTTGGATAAGCTAACAAAGCTTAGTATAATTGCATACTATACTCGTAACCAATCAATTCTATTAAGATACTAACCAGTACATCTTATCACAGGAGGCTGGGGCACATGTGATGGGAAATGTACACAGTATAGATAGCAAAGTAATATACACAAACCTTCATAGTAAATATAACACGTCCACACTTTACTGTAACCTTTTGCTCTACTACTAATATCACTTATTTCTATTTTATGATTTGCATTTAAGGTATTAACTGTTTAATGATATATTTTTATAGTAATTTTATCTTTTAATTTCTTTATTATAATCACTACATTTACATATATATTGTATTAACCTTGCTAGTTGTTAATATAATTAATAATAATAAGCAGAACTTATATTCACTCAAACTGTACTATTACTCATACACAGTAAGAGAATTCATTTTATTATATGCTATAATCACTACGTTTATATATAGTGTATATAACTATCAATTAAAAATAATTAACACATATTATATACACACATCTTCTGCCAGTATTATTACTTATATCTCGCATATTCGTTATACGTAACACAATTTTGAATATAATCAGTAAGTGTATCCATTGATCTATATATCATGTATTTATATATATATAAATATAAATTACTAAGTTTCCTGCGAAGTCTTTACTTCAGTCAGTGAGATATTTATAATTACTGCACACGATCATATCACAATACTAGGGTGACAATGTCTATTGACATGCCATTGTGTTTAAAATTGATATCAATTTGTCATGAATTCAATGAGTAAATGATTAAGGGTTATTTATACAGGAAATTACTACACAAACTTACAGGACATATTTAGTCGTGGCCTTATACACAGCCACTAGCTGTCAGTGTTACATTGAGGGCGGATTTAGTCTAGGCTATACACAGTCAGTGACAATCAGTGTTTAATCTTACAAATACTGATAATAAAAAAACGGCTTTATCAAATTTCCTTAGTGGTCCTTCACCCGACCATAGATTTGATAAATGAGTTTGCAAGTATACACCTGCTAACATGTATCTCGCTGTGTTCTTATGAAAAAGTGATGTTGTTCATTTAGTAGTGCTATTATTTTATTTAGAATTGATTATTTTCTCAATTTTCTGAATGTCACCCAGCTAATAATCAAGTTTGTCTTCAACACATATCACAGGTTTTAAACCATGGTTTTAAACCAACACATAGAAATATCTGAATCTAAATCTCCTGTGGATGTTAAATGCATCTGGTCTCCTCCAAACACAAATATTAAATTCAACCACACGATGGAACCTTGTTCCACGTCACTGATCCCTCCAACCAATTGACCTCTCCATCCCAAACTAACAACCATAATTAACGTTGCAAGAGAAATTCTACCGGACCCCTTCAACAACCAAAACTACTTACCATAATTATCGCTACTGAAAAAATATTTTGTTCAGGTAATGTTTTCTGAAAACTATTATCTGCCCCCTTACCTCAACAAGAGCCCTTTCACGAGCCCTTTAACGATGACACATAACGTTACAAGGTAGTTATTATCTGACCCCCTCTAAAACCCCAAACTAGCGATCAGTATAAGCGTTGTAGAACCAATACTTTCGGCCGGTTAACATTATAAGAGAATGCTGTCTGCCCCCTCCTACATCCCGAACTAACAGGAGAAACATTTCCTGATCCCAAACAATATAAACCAACAATGACAAAATAAACAGAAGTGCTGCGCAATGTTGACTTTAGGTAGAATGATGGTCCTACCTTGTTGGCTGTCGGAGGGGTTACTCCGGAGAACGGCCGGGTTTACATCTGTCTCGTATTCCTCGTTATTATCGATACCAGATGATATTGCCTCACAAGGTCTAACAAGATCATCCGAGCTAATTATACCGTCGCAGGTTGTTTGGTCTCCTGTACACTCTCCACTGATACTCCCACTATCTCTAGTATGTACATTCCCTGTTTGTTCCTCACTGGTCAACACATACGAATACTTCCTTTTACCAGGCAAATTAAACACGGCTCTTCTTGTTGTAGAACTTTTCCTACTTTCCTTTTCTTTCTCCAGTAAGTTTAATGATTTTATGGATGTTGGTAATATAGTGGCTGTTTGTACTCCAGAAGACTCCGTAGTCGGTAAGTCGCAGGATATATCTTTAACACTAGTATCCCTGTTATTGACTTCAATCAATGGTGTGACTTCATTAGAAGCACGGGTACGTCCGGTGACACCTCTATCAATCCTGCTCCGTCGTGGAAATACAGAAGTGCTATTTTCACCGATTTTGACAGAGTTGCCTGTATTTTCCTGTTGTGTACACGACAACACTATACTAGCAGCTCTGGTGTCCTCTCCTCTTACACCAGACAATACACCTTTTAACTCCCCACACAAAGGCTTGCCATTATTTTCAATCAGACGGAAATTATCACCGCTATTAGGAACTGTCGTAACGGTACACGCTTCATTAGCGCTGGCTAAAGGCCGCGTGTTGGAGGTCGTCACACCGGGTCGCCATACACTAGTACTGACACCGGTCTGCACATTCACTGCACTCGCTGCCTGGTCGTCGTCCCCTTGTGGAACAGAGTGCTGCTCGTCAGTGTTAGACCTACCTGTCCCCGTGAGTTTATCACCAGTGCTAATTCTACCTGTCTCAGTGTGTTTATAGTCAACGTTAGACGAACTTGTCCCTCTATCAGTATTGCCGTGGTGTGCGCTATGGTGTAGAGGTGATATATGACGGGGCAGTTTTGAACTGCTCTTACCTGTACCACCTGACTTGGAACTTGTTATCACTTCCTGTTCTCTCCGTGTGTCTACCACTTCAATACTCGTGTAATCCTTCACGTGTCTTTGATTACACACTTCCACTTTTCCTCCCACTTCATTCAGAAGTTCAGACGGTTGTGTGATGGCCACACAAGTGTCATTAGCTTTTACGAACTCGTCTGTATCACGTACGCGGTAACTCTGAATTAATCTCCTCGGAAGACTTTCATTTCTATAGAAATTGTGAAATCTTACGTTTCCTGCTTTTTGTGACTTTTGTTTAGCTAGCGATTGTTGACTCGAAGATGACCTTATTGTCCCACACTTTCCTAAGTTTTCGTCGCATGTTGCACTTTTAATGATTCCTTTCTGGGGGTCGCCGCCAGTTGACAACATACTTGAGTTCTCGTCAGTGCAAAGGTCTGGGAAACTGAAAGTACGCCAGGGTATCAACGATGGTGACCTATCCTCAACATTCTCCTCGTAAAATCTTTTAAGTGCACCTCTAGACTGTGGCAGATCGTTAATTAATGATGAGATAGATCGTCTATGGTAGGGTACATCTGCTTTAGCGCTCTCGTGAACGTCCGTAGTCTTACTCAGTTCTTCAGTTACACTCAATTTATTTAAATTGGCTGAAGATTCCACAGGACCCCCGTACTGGCTTTCTGTTGCCGCCTTTATTGTACTAGCATGCTTCCCTATATCTGTACGCCAACAGACTGGACTGTCCGTAGCAATATGAAAGCATGTGTCTATTCCATCTCTATTCCTATCTTTCAGGCTATCTGTTGAGGCCGACATGTTTTCATTACCGTGTGTATCGCTGTCACATATACTTCCATTATTAAGCGCCAGTGTTTGGGTTCCACAATAACTACGATGCACATCTGCTCCTTGTTCTGTTGCTGCTTCCGCTGCACGTTTTGAGGTTCCCGCACCGTCTGTTGTACAAGCCGCGATACCTGTGTTTGTATTCACGGCCACATTACCGTCTGTTTTATTGTAGTTAAATTTCTCCAGCTTACACACTTCATCACTAAGACTTTCTGACAACGTTGACGTACGCGAAGTCTGTCTTACACTCGTCGGCGTGGGGATCTTAGACAAACTGTGACGTAACTTCCGGATATCAGGGGAACCTGTCTCTGATAAATTGGTGACAACTGAATCAAGAGTATGTAAAATAGAGTCTGCACTATCAGAACATTTGTCTGTAGCTCCATGGTTGGTGTTTTTGTTGACAATCGTGATATATCTCCCTTTCTTTTTCCCGTCGATATTACAAGTGTTGTTTATCCCCTTTTCGGTAAACACGGGGCATGACTTTCGTCGTTCCCGTGCAATGATACTAAGGGAATTCTGGCTGTCTAGACTATAGCGGTCAATCTCGCCATGGTCACTATAAGACTGACCAGGTATCTCCATGTGGCCCGTAATTGCATGCCCCTCTCCGTTGGTGTAAACTTTCGCTCTCACTGATAACACTGCACCTCGCACGGCTGAACTAGATTGCAGTAACCCCTGCTTATTTGTATCATTTCGATCACAATCGCCCGTGCCGTTCGCGCGTTGTGTTGATGAACGTACACGTGGGATGAGAGATCGTCTGCGCCGTAGCCCCGTTCCAGTGGTCGAATCAATGTCTTTCCAATTAGACTCGGATTTAGAAACCTCTACAGTTCCATCTGACAAACTTTCCAATGTGTTATCTGCCGAATTATTGGCATTCCTCCATGTTGCTTCTTTTAAGTCAAAGCCCTGTAC
>NW_018485788.1:0-9695 GCF_002113885.1 Mizuhopecten yessoensis | reverse complement strand
TGCTCACAAGAGAAGATAACTCTGCAATATGCAAAGACGGAATTCTTATCATTCAATTTTACAATCAACTATCAAGCAAATAATTCGTTTGTCATCACTCGATATTTGTACATGTCGTTCATTGTATTATTGGGAGAGGGCCGAGTAAGTTGTTAGAACAGAACTTAGGCCCAATCCCTTGACTGTTTAATGTAAATAGAATATGGTTGAATGCAACGAATTTGTTTTAAGACGTTTCCATTAATTAAACTCAATTATTCTACATATAGTGACAGTTTGATAAAAGCAATACGCGATGAGTTACAAATGTTCTTGTAAAGATTTGGTATAGCCATGTGAAGAGGTACATAAACAATCAAGCAGCATATCAATAACTTTCCTGTACATCCCAGTTATAAATCCTCTGGCATGAAAATCTATTAGTGACAATAATCATAATGCAATTTGAAAAAAAAAAATGAAATTAATTTTTTACAACAATACAATACAAAATAGCACATTTAATTTCCCATTAACAAAAAGAACTAACATCAGTCATCCTCTTTGTCTCAAGGTACTTTGTTACATCTCGAGAACATGTTCTACAAAATATATACACCATCACAGCAGGAACGCTTTGGTCTCAACTTGGTGACTAAGTCCAAGCTATTAATAATATATATGTTTATATTAAGTACCAATATATCATTAATATAATGTTTAATAGAATATGAAAGACATAACGTCAACTTTTCATACTGAACAAAAATCAGCTGTTGGTTCTTGTAAACTGTTAGAATTCCCATAAGCATTGCATGTGCAAGTCATAAATTTAAATAATTATGTGGTGACCACATGTTACGACTGAATAATATGATATTGATATTAACTTTTACTCACTTTCTCAGGTTTTCAGAGGATCACCTTCCAGCATAAATCAGTTGTATTTTAAAGACTGCAGACTACAATTTGTATAGTGTTCTTCGATTTAAAACCTTATGCTGCACAATCTATAGCGTACTTTACAATTGTGAATACATTTGAATATAAGTAATATTGCTATCAAAATACTGGATATGCGAAATATTTAGAGCCATTTTAAAATTTGGCTGCTTTGTATATTGATTAAATGTGCATTCAAATTATTTTCTATTTTTCACATGAAATCAACGCCACGCATCGTAACAAGAGTAAAATATTACGTATAATTCTAAAATTCTGCACTAGCACCTACCTCATAATACATGTATTAGATATTACTATTATCTTTTTCTATGACATATTCCAGGTATTACTTGGTAAACAATTTCCCGGTTGTGCCACCAGAATTTATTTTTCTTATCAAAAACATTTAACTTGTCTTTTAATTTAGTAACAGCTCTAAAGTTGTATTTTTTCTTAAATTTGTAACAATTTGTATACGTTAGAGTTACATATCAATGAATATCATGGTTGCGGAATTTATACAAAATAATAACTAGTTAAATACTGTTTTTCTCAGAAGGTTACGTACTGAAAGTTCTGTTATATCTAGAAACTATTGTTTACTGTAACAATTAAGGTTACTATTTGTATTGACACAAAATGCCTAATAAGTCTACATGTCAAGTTCCCAAAGGAAAGTCACATACATCATCATGTATTTTATATTATGTATTTTAATTGAGTTACGTTAGAATATCAAAGATAGACCAGACATATGCATACAAAATTTTCTATTCCAAAAACGGTACTTGCATATTGTATCTACTACACTATAAACATAGCCGGTCAACATAAAGTAATCGCTCTAGATTTTAACAGACTCTTTTTAAGGCAATAGTTTAAAGCGATAACTAAATTAATAACTTGAATCACACCACTTTTGGCAGTGAACAAGATGACAATGCTTTATTGAGATAAAAATGAATACTGTCAACGTCGGTACACTGCGGATTTGGCATTCCTGGTTTTAGCGTCTGAAGATGCACCGTTTCTGCCTTTTACAGAGGCAGATTGTGCATTTCTCACAGTAAAGGACGACCTACTTATACTACGGTTATCCCGACTGGTGTTTTCTTTTTCATCCTTTTTCTCACTCCTTGGTGGTGCCGTTTGAGGTCGTACGACTTTCGGGAACTGAGTCTGGAACCACGCCTCAAAATCTTCTATGCTCATATCAATGATCTTTTCCCGAGCGAACTCCACCGCAGCGCTGATGTCGGGACTACAGATCTCCCATTCCCGAAGAGTTCCGAGTACTTTTATGAATTTCAACATGCTGTGCTGCTGTCCGGATCCTTCCATCTACACACACAAAAATATACAGCATAAACGAAAATCGATAAAGTGAAAATACCCACCCAAAATCCCAAATAGTACTGTATAATTTTCCACTTTGAGGCATACTATTTTAAGTATATTGAACTTATAAACTTGTACAGCAATAGCAATTTGCTACAATCAAAAATGGCGACACAATTACAATTTATGTGATAAATATTGTGTCAAAAAAGTGAAATTTTGGTATTTCGTCAGCGGAAGAAAGAGTTTGGTCTTTTTTGATACTTGTAAAATAAGTTCTGCAAGCAGATGCATGCTCGCTTTTACAACTGATCATAGTTTGTAAAATTTTATAAAATCCCGTTACATAAGACCAAAACGAGATTTGAACGTAATTTTAACCTTAGAAGAGTACATCCTTAACTGACATCACTATTTATAGGGAATTTGTTACTGACATTATCCTTTACAGATTATAAATCAAGTGACAATGTCCTTTAAAGATGATAGTAAATTGACAGTATCTTTCATGGACAATATTAAACTTATATTACTTACAAAATCAACATTATCTTTAAATATGTTTTTAACTAATATTATCTTTAATGGGTGATACTTAACTGACACTTTCCTGAATAGATGATATAAAGCTGACATTATCCTTTTGTTATGATGTTAAACTGACAGGTTTTATAGATTGAATTTAACCAATATAATCGTATATATAATCATTTTTAACTTATGTAGTCTTCTATTGGTAGTACAATGTATTAAACATTACTTTTCATAGATATTTATTGATGTTTTGTTACAGATACGATCCTTTAGTAATATTGAACAGACTTGATTCTTTATAGATAATGATAGTCTTTAGCCTATCCTGATCCTTCGTAATTGATATATAACTAACCAAGTTAATCCTTTTTCAATTATATTTAACTGCCATTATCTTTAAATGACAGTGTTTCACTGATATTTTCCTTACTATATATCTAACCAATATATTTTATTGATAGTATTTCACCGACAGATTCTTTATTGGTATTTGATGCTCGAATTACCCTTTATTGACAATGGTTGAAGTATGTCTTGACCCTTTGTAATTAATAAATAACTTACATACTGCTTTGATGGTTATATTCAACTTGCATTGTCCTTTCTAAAACGTAACTAATTTAATCCTTTTATAACGGTATTTTAATAGGTAGAACTTTTATCATTTTATAAAAAGAATACACATCAAAATGGATTTTATACACATCTAATGGTGTGTTCAAGATAGAATCGTTATATGACGTATTGTACATGACAAAAATGTAAATTATACATTGCATAAGACAATGTAGACTTAACAGAGACAAGTATTGGCACAAAACGAATTACACATGAATCATTATATAACAAAGACTTCACAAAGACATGTATTGGATGTACAAACTGTAACACAATCTTACGTTATGACAATTAAAACATATGGTTCATCATTAACATAGATATCGGACAACATTTTCAACGTGCAGATAGTGCAATCATTTGCTTTACACCTAATGTGATTTGTCCTATTAAGCAAACCAGTATCGTACTTCATTTCAAAATAAAAAGTACGTAAGCACAAATTAACATGAGGAAAAACTAAACTTACTTTCAAAACGTGATTAAATGCTGTTTGTACATCGTAATTTACGTTAATAAACCACACGTGCTTTCTAACTAAGTCACTTACATAAACGTTAAATCTAACATGATGTGATCTATTTCAAATCTTACGATGCAAGCTAAGAACCATCAACATTTTTTAATGAAACATTCTCATACGAAATCATCCATTAGCAAACAAGGCATTTGTCCTTATACATGGCTTCTGCTTGTGTATGAGTATACACGTTTCTCACAAAAAGTACGAGAGGCTAAAACCGGCGTCTTTTACTATCTGATATCATAACCTCTTTGCGATTCTAATGTGTATGAAATTAATATAAAATTAAAATGAAATTATTTATGTAATATCTATAATGGTAAGTTAAGATGGAAAGATGCCATCTCGTACCTGGCTACCAGTGGGCGCCTTATAAAAGGGTGTTCCTTATTTGGGAATTCTGACTGATGGGTCTCAACTTGCCGCGTGAAGTAGTGTTTCATCTGATGTTACGTTGTGAAGTTCATCGCAGTTTATATTGTAGTCAGTATTTCACGGTACACAGCAGATTAATGAATAAACTTTTGATATATAATAAGAGTACAGATCTGTCCACCATTTCTGGAGATAACATGCTTATAGGTGTATGTTCCAGTGTTGAATTAAAGATATATAAATGTATTGGTCTAAGTGATAATTCTTCATTTTCCCACCATTTGAATGGAGACATCATGCAATAACTTTGTTAAAGATCATAAGATAAGATATAGAATGTTCCCATATCGAAAGACCATGCTTGAGAATGAAAGAAACCATGCATTAAACGAAACGATTTTTTTGATGACTTTGTATCTAATATAAATACAGTTTAAACTTTTAAGATGATGTAATTAGAGAAAGGAAAATTAATTGACAATGATAATAATTTATACCGTTGAGTTTTCATTTAAAGTTTTCAAGAAGCACGCGGCGTAGATGTAATAATACATGCAAACCAACATCTTGAGGACACTAATCAAACTGAATACGAGCTAGGGCACACTTAATGATATTCCAATAGTATCGGTATAAAAAAGATTGTGTTCATGGCTGGATTAGGTAAAAGTTGTGCTGGCTTGCGTGTATATCTTACTCCCTGATATAGTAAGAATGAGAAATATGCAAGACAAATACCTGTGTATTTTTTTCTTAAAATTTGATAACAGTGTTTTGTTTCTCCAAATGAATTACTGTAAACAACTGTAATTAATTCTAAATTAATGTTTGATATAAGAAATGGCAAAAATAACATTTGACTTTTAAGTTATTTAATTTCCCCCTTTTTTAAGCCTGAAAAGAATGACAAACCAAAAGCTTAACAACAATTTGAAAATGATTGAAGTTTAGAAATGATACAAGTAAGTAAGTGAAAGAAGCAAATGTCAGTGTTTGACAGAGAAAGCCTATCAGATGGATGCTTGTGTGCAAAAAAGCCAAGATAGCTTTATAGGACGTCATGGATGACATCTGAGCTTGATGCGGTGCCGTACTACCTGGATGATGGTACTGCGACGACGGGCTAGAGAGTTCTGTTAGGGATGTATGCAGTTCTTGTGTTAATGAATATTATAAAAAGGAATAAAATAATATGTAATAATAAGCAAAAACTATGCATTCCTATCGAATCGTACTTTGTTACACACATGTATAGACTGTTTGGTTGATAGAGGGTATATTTAAATAAATAAATCAACATTGAAACAACAAAGCTGTTGCTTAACATTATAATGAAATAACTCAGATACTTATGACCTCAAAAACAAAGTGCAAAATATAAAAATAGTGGAATTCATCACTTTAGTGCAGTCCTGAAATAAAATCTTTGTTAATTTCTAACAATCAATGAATCCATGAATAAAAGGCTCTGACAACAACCTGAAATGACTGGACAACAACCTGAAAAGCAAATTTGCATGAAGGCTAGGAAAAAGCAACACAGTTACTGCTATAAAGTTGCTATCAATAATGATTATTGTTCTTCGAATTCTGTCTTTAAAATTCCTCATATAGTAAAGTCCACAATCAATATTGTTCAAAGTTGGTTTATTTGTTTGGAATGTTATAAAATAATTCTCTAATATGAATATGTTTATATGAATCATCTTTTGTCTAATGAACCTTGTCTGGATATGACTAAATCATTAAAAAAGTTCCTCATCTGGTATGAAAAACCATTTAATTTTAAGGTAAAACATATCATCATGTTCAAATATATTAAGTAACATTGCCAGCATTTTTTTGTTAAATTAATTTTATGCAAAATTTTTTCAATTAATTGATAAATTTGAGTATTTCAAAATAAAGATATTGAAAGACTGAGAAAAAGTACATGGGTCGCACTCGGGACCTATCCATTACCGATCCTACATTTAACCAATGTCCCTCTTCGCAAAGTATAAATGTGCCCCGTCAAAAACATTGACAAGTTTAATAGCTCTTAAGTGAGAAAAACTGTTTTGTTGCTTTATCTTCTGCAGAGAATAAAAATAAAAATCTTCACGACTGTAAATGGTTAAGTTTTACCTTTTACATTAACTGAAAAAGTCATATATATAAAATGAGTTTGTACTGCAAATCAACCATTTTTGTTAAGGATATATTTTCTGAATTGCGCATGAAACAATTTATACTGTTTTATATTTTAATTCAATTTCCCAATACATCTAAATTACGGAAGAATACACTTTTTATCCATTTAAATGAAAATGAGTATGGTGACTTAAATAACGAAAGGCTGAGCCACCAACACCAGTACACCAAGCTGTACATGCAGCATCGAAAATAACAACGATATTTACAAGGTAACCACACGCCAATACTCAGCTACATGTATGGAGGTCAGGAACAATAGAATTCCATCATAACAATAAGGAGGCCTTGCATTGATTTGGATTTTACCAACAAATCGTTAGAAAAGTACAGACAATTTTCTTTTGACCTTTATAAATTATTTTGACCTTTCGGCAGGCACAGCGCAATTATACTTGATAAACCATCTAGCGATGATACTTTACGGTGTATATATAAAGACCCGTATGTTAACATTCAATGACATGGTAGAGACATAAATAATGCTACGTTTGACATTTAATAATGACCTTGTTTTTTAGGTGAAGACAACAGCAATTATTGTCACAAAGACTAGTGTTGATGTACTTGTGATTAACCTTTCATTGAAGTATACAATTCTACCTGATTGATAACGATGTTATATCTGGGACAAGACAATGTAGATTTTTACGTTACTTCCTTTAATGGAAATGTTCTGTCCCACAGTCTTGTCAAAAATTCACAGCGCATGACAGTTTAACAAGATATATTAGGCGATAAAAACATGTCTGGGATATAAGAAAAACCAACTGTAGTATATACAGATATGTATTGAGTGTACATAGGGAAAATGATATTCCCCAGATATTTTCATAAAGTGCATAAAAATGAAAATGTCATAAAACATCCATCCGAGTAAAACTTTATAAATTAACTGTTGCACGAACATTATAGAGACATGTGCAGCACTATCTTCTCCAAGTATTTGTATGGAGGGACATAAAGATCACAGAAATTAATCCAGGAACTGTTAAAGAGATGGACATACGAAACGACCATGTGTTATAGTCTATTCTCGAAAATATTTCATGCCGGCATATTAAAAAAACAAAAATGACACACTGTGCACGTCTACTTAAAAATGTGATATATAAAGATAAAATGAAAAATAAACAAATTTGTTTTATTCCTACACCTCTCATTATTGTTTAATATATAAAGTTGATTAAATGATTTTTCTTTTGAAGATTTGTTATTATGTTAAAATGCATATTTAAAAGTAAACATTAATTTCATTAAAGAATGTATAAGAAATATATCAAAATAAAAATCATTGTGACAATGTCTAAACCCTCTAATCATATAATAATGATTATTACATGTTTACATTTTTGATTTTACATGTTCTATGTAAGCTGGATGGAAAAAGCGTTTGCAACATTATTAAAAGGCATTCAGGGACTATTTCTAAGGTTTCGTTTTGGTAAAACAAATAGGTAATATTGCAAGCAGACCTAAAATGCAATCTTAATTAATGAAAATGTTTTATTTTATTTATGTCTATCATAAGTTTTAAACATTCACGTTTCAGTGAAATCAATTAATTTGAGTCAAATTTATTTCCAATGAATTACATAGAGTTTCATATCTTTATACTTTATAATGAACATAAAATCTGCATGAAGCAGTGTTTTTAAAACTCCCTGTATGGAAATTGTTAACAACAATATGAAAAAAATAAAGGTTCTTCAAAAAAGCTTTGGAATCAAATATTTCTTAAATTACTGAAAGTGACTACAGTGACAATGATACAGCAAACAAAGGAATGAAAGGAAGCTACCAACAACATCAAGGGGTGCATGATTTACGTAAAAAAATATTCCAAAAATCCCGATTTGTGGACTTACTCTCCTTCGCTTCTTGTGATCATCTTGCTATAGAGAATAGATGAATATAATTCATTTATACGTGGAATGGAAAAAAACCCAATCCTGAAACTCAAATATTAATCTACAAATCAACGGAAATACATGTTCTCACCGGAAATACATGTTCTTACCGGTATAAAAAAATGGTTAATTGATAATAATTCCATATGCAATAAAACCGTCTTTAATGTTCAATATTACCTATCATACCTGTATCATTATGCTAGTTATACTGTAATTTACAGGGCAAATTTACAGAGTCAAAATTTTGAAATATGTTTTTATATATTTTTCTTCGAAGCCAATCAGCCAATTCAGGATGAAAAAAATATTTCAGATTATTGATTGTGAAATCACAGCACGAAAATGTATTTGATACCAACACATTTCAATTGAATGAAAAACTCAACACAATGTGGATAGACCAAAGAGCGTGTGAGAAGTTTTAGAGGTTGGAACAAAGGGAAAATAGGGGGTAGCATATTAGTACATTTCGTTTTTGTAAACTTACGCATATTATCATTACCTAATAATTGATAAGATTTTAATGTATGCTATATAACCATACATCATCATGATAAGATTAGAGACATTCGGATCCAAATTTAAAACAAAAGAAATTGCTATTCAATTTATCTTTACAGTTAAGTTTGGTTGTCATTATTTGTCTGAACAAATTCCGCAGAGGAGTGTGTACCGAATTGCAAAGGGTCGTGGCATAGATTCCAAATCAACAGTTTGTATAATATACATCTGTTCTTCACTTAAAAAAGAAGAGGAAGTAACCAAAAGGACATTTAATGTAAGGAAATTATATACCTGCATTTCAACAAACAATAGAAATAAGAAATGTTTTAGAACCAGACATTCAAACATTTTAAAAAGTAAATGAATGGGTAAAACTTATATAATAACACATATACAAAAGTGTGTATGGCATAAATGTGTAAAACGTGTTCTTATAGAATACCAACACTCCCAAATGTTTAGTATTTGTGGTAATTTAAAGCGCAAAGTAGCATTATGCGTCATGCCATCGCAACACTCTATTAATTGTTGAATATAATCTTATTTTACTGTATTGTAAAGAAATTAATTCTTATAAAACATCAACCATTAACAACACAAAAATAACAACACTGTGTATATAAAAACTAACTTCAATGCGAAAAAATCAAACCAAAAACTTACCAATCCGTATCTTGCCAGTTTGTACATGATGTTTTTGTATTCCCATTTGGCTTGTAATTCTCCAGGAATATTTTTTAACAAATCCGAGTACCTATTGAATGAAACAAAAA
>NW_018485787.1:0-9636 GCF_002113885.1 Mizuhopecten yessoensis | reverse complement strand
CAACTGCAACAAACATGGCAATATATCTATAAAACAGCAACAACAAACATGGTAATATATCTATAAAACAGCAACAACATACATGGATATATATCTATAAAACAGCAACAACATAAATAGTAATATAGACATATAAACAGCTGCAACAAACATGGCAATATATCTTTACAACGGCAGCAAGATACGTGGTAATATATCCTCAAACACACAACATCATCCATGGTAATATATCTATAAAACAATAGCAACAACATACAAGGTAATATATTTATAAAACAGCAACAACATACAAGGTAATATATACATATAAACAGCAACAATGCATACGGTAATAAATCTATCAAACAGCAACAACATAAATGTTGATATATCTGTAAAAATGGGGCAACACAAATGTTAATATGTCGATAAAGCAGCATTTAAATCGCAGAAACACAGTCGCAACAACAAATAACATCCGTCGACATGTATGGCTACAAAAGAACGTAAGACATCTACATGTTACAGTCACAACTAAAAATGACAACCACCAAAGGCAGATATATGTGTATACTTAGGAAAGCCAGTAGCATAGACAGTGTGAACAACAGATAAAATGAATCTACCATTTGTGCTTACAATAGAAAGGCATTAACAAACACATTCGTAACACCAAATAGCAACCGCCAACCACTACTAACTTCTACAAATAATATGGATTACAGAAAATATTTCATAATAGCAATAAAAAAACGTCACTTTCAAATTGTTCATGTTATGTCAAGTACAACAGTACCATCTGCTATACTCACCCACAAATCAATACAAATACAGAGTTACTGCTGATTATCAGCATATTTGTACTATGGCTATCAGGATTACGTACCGTGGCTATCAGAATATGTATCTACTGAATGCGCTGTGGTAGTCAGTATCTGTAAATACCTATATGTATCTTCAAAACGTATGCAAATATAAAACGACTGATTGTCATGGATTGTCATTAAATGTGACGTAGAGATGATATTTTTGGAGCGAAGCATTTGTATAATGAACTCTTCATTTCACCAATCCTTGTTTCGGTGACATCAGTATTTAAAATTATACAAAACAGAGCGATGTCGAATACAACCACGTATGATACGTGTGCATATAATCTCTTTACTGTAGTGTTTGAGCCATTCAACTTTTATCAAAATCCAATACGGAATGCCATCAAATCCTATAAACATCCCGGCATTGTCGCCAGCTTGGAATTGGTGGGCTTGCACTGTCTTCCCCGTCCCTTCTATTGTGATGGTACCAATTAACGCGTTACGCCGGCCTGTCTGGGAGGACGTGATGGTGTAATAACCCACCTCTGTCGGAATTTATCGACTCTCGTGCGTGCAAAACTCCAAATATTATTACAGATATCATTCCCGTTCAAGGCTGTTTTGATATTGGCGTTTGATTGCAATCATTTCCCTATACAGGGCAACTCGAGGGCGGGTCATATGGACAAGCACTATCAGATATTTTGCTATCTTCGAATTAGCCCTGGATGTAACCGTTTCTCTTTTTTCATCTGGTAGACACTGTATTCTGTTCAATAAATTCAGCAACGGAAAACCTAGTTTCATCATGATCTCTTTGGGATTTGTGTCTTTGTGAAATGTGGAGGCTGATGTTTTTGATCATGTTCATTAGTGAGCTCTAAGGTTTTGTTGTCACTACATTGTACCTGAGTTATCGGTGTGAGGACGTGACAGTACTTGGATTTGGTCAGGATTTACATGACGGGTGTCGTAGATAGAGCAGAAGACGCTTACCCTGCCGGGACACATGTGTTGTATTCTCCTTTTTCAATTTTTAGGGTATTCATATTAATCACTCCTTTGTTCATATTTTCCCCTAGTTATATCGATTAACAGTTCGAGTTATGGGTTTGTTGACCATTCGTTATTCTCTTTTATATGATGGTGAAAGTATGCAGGTATTTTGTAATGTGCTAGTTACTTTTGCAAATCTGTCTAAACGGAACCCGAGGCGTTTTCTCTGTTTGAGCTTGTACCCGCACTTAATGTTGTCTTTGGCATAAAAAGAACATATACGACTGCAAACAGCTAAAGTTTAGTTCCTGTTAATCACCATATCATACAGGAAGAAATGTAGTGATTTCAAGATGTATACTATATATAGCTATATATATAGTGTGGTGAGATAGCGATATTCCTTGAGCTAAATTCTGAGGTGTTATGCAACAAGTTAATATGATTTTGCATTGTTGAAAACCAGTTACATGTATCAATATAGAAAGCCAAGTCGGGTGACAGTCTAGCATGGGGTATATATAAATCACTTATCAATTAGTCTCGCACAGTCTTTGCTTCCTGAGAACATTAAGATCGCTAAAAAAAATACAATGAACGTATTTCTTCTCGAGAATGATTTCGATAAAGGGAAGAAGTAGTTTAGTCGATAACAGGAAATGAAAACTTAAACACTCTATACTAATATTCGGTTACTATAATGCTCTTACATTCAATCGATTGATATACCTATTGGTAGTACTATATATATGTACTATAAATATATTTATCATACCGTCAGCTCGTAGTGGTACAAACCTCAGTCGCCCTGTCAGGACACAGATTTAGGAACCTTAATTGCCCGGTCAGAACGCATATTGCCCCGTCAAGAAGCAGGTGTACACACCTATATCGCTCCGTCAGGACGTAAATGTGCAAACCTTTATCGCTCCGTCAGGACGAAAATGTACAAACCTTTTTAAGTTAATCGCTCCGTCAGAACGCAGCTTTGCAAACATGCTGTGCCTCGTTAGAACGCATGTGTATAAATTTAAATCGCCCCGTCAGGACGCAGATGTACGGACCTTAACCGTCCTGTAAGGTCGCAGATATCCAAACCTGGAATGTTCATCACGACGCAAATGCGCATGTACCTAAATAGCCCCGTCATGATACAGCTGTCCAAACCTTAATCAACCCGTCAGGGTACAGCTGTGCAAATCTATATCGCCCTGATTGCATTGTCAGAACGCAACTGTACTTATACCTAAGTCGCTCTACGGCCGCAGATGAACAACCCTCGAGCATCCTGCGCCCCAAGCAGGTAAGGATTTCTTGGGTTAATACAGGGTAGGATGTGGAGGGGATAACATAATATCCGTTGAATACTGCTGAACGTTATACAGAATGTAGTACAGACTGTTTAACAGTGTCAGAACATGGTTGTATGGATATATATCCCCCGCTATGATGGCACGGACCCATCTCCCCCGTGAGGAGATGATGGTATGACCTATATCTCTCTACGTTGAAGTGATGGTATTGTCCTATAATACATCACTAGGTACGGTTTGGCGGGGGATAAAACAGCCACTCGAACCCTGGAGACCAGTCTGTCACTTTACATTACAACAGTACCTCACATACGACATAAGTCAGCAACAAACACGTCTGTGCAGTTCTCTGGTGAGGCTAACGGTACCAAGTCGCTACCACAATGACATAACATTGAGCAGTATCTGATATAGCCGAATTTCTATGGATCAATCATACTTGTCTAGTTGTGTGTTCATAAATCGGCAGATTTAGTATAATTCTCATAACCTGCCATACATTACAAAACAAATGGCTGATTTGTTGCGGTCTTCATCATCCGAAACATCTATGAATAGCGCTACCATTCAGATTTATGATTTAGTTTATCGAGTACGATTATGTAACATGATTGCAATAGAACAGCTAATGTGTATGAATAATCGTGAATACACCAAACGTTTAAGCATTAGTGCTGTTGCCAATTTAAAAGCCAATGCGTCGTCCTTCGCCATCATTGATGTGATTTTTATGTTTTTAAGAAATATATATATATTGGCTGAATGGGTACGTGTACGTGGTTTTCCGGGCATTATTCACGAAGGTCAAGTTAGATATTGGATTCTGATCAGGCGACCATATCAAAAGTGTCATTTGGGACCAGATTCAGAGACAAATCAAGCCTGACATTCAAAGAATCAGGTCGGTATTTTACCCAATAAACGTCAGGGTCACGCAGCTCTGTGACTTTTGATGCTTAATACTGTTTTGTTTGCTCGCAAGGTCAAAACAAATCACGTGAGCTAATTTATAAAAAATGTAATAAAAAGAGGCGAAAATGCTTTTCGGATGAATAAATCATTTGTGTATAAGCGATATTTTATATAGCGTTGCGTGGGTGCCTCTTAGTGTTACAAATGGAGTGAATCATGATATTACTTCTATTTTGGGAGGGATAATCCAATTTGAGAGGGGTAATATAATTGATCAAAGAGGAAGGCGGTAAGCCGTCAGCACCTGCCTCCAAACGTGGAGTGACGCGGTAAACCAAAAGCTCGAAAACCTTTTCATTAGGTCCAAAAAAATACGTATTGATTTTATCCTTTTTGTTCTTCTTCTCTATTTCCTCTTCTTCCCCCGCCGTGAGCTTGCCAACACAGTTCTCAGAAACTACAAGGTTAATTAAAATGAAATGAGAAATGACACGTTTGTTTTGTCCTCTGCTCGTCCAATATGGCCGTCACGGCCTCCGAGATTGCATGAGATTCGGAGGCAAATAATCATATGATTTGACCGATTTCGCTTAAATTTAGTTTGTAAGTGCATCATGTCATTACGTGCAATACAGTGACTTCAAACAGGATCCAGTACAGGTAGAGCTTCTTACACATATACCTGTAGTTTTGCGTTGGGAAATTGTAAACACGGGATTCCAGTATAAGGAGTTATGATGTTTTGTTAAAGGACCCAGGGGCTCCGAGTCTGATACAGATCTAATTGCTTGTATGTTATGGATTACCCAATCATAATCATCATCTGCTAATAAAGTTCCAAATCATCGAAATCACCCTTGTTATGTAAGGCATTAAGCAAAGGATTTCTCCTTAACACAGTATGTCTTTTATGGGAAAATAAACCAAACACCATAACCAGGCGCGAACAATATTTAAAGTAATTCAACCACTTTCCAAGTAGCATCGCTCCATTTTATGATATGCGTAAGCCAGTAGTCGATCATTGACATCACTCTTGGTGTATGAGAGTTTTCACTCGTTGCTTTAAATAATGAATGTAAAACAAGAACAACATTGACATCACAGTGTTATGAGAGTGAAAACCAAGGCACCTACTAAAACTCACATCAACAGTGTGAAAGGGTAAATCAGGTTGCCTAAAACTGGCAGCGGGCGTCCTAGAGAACACCCAAGACAATGAACACCCCCGTCAATCGTGTGAGAGAGATAACAAATTGGTTTAAGTTGAAATCTATGAGGAAATGACACTGACATTGCTCGGTGATGTGCCTATATAGCAAAGGAATCATCTTATTTATTTCACTTCTGGTGTGAGTATAACGCAACAATAACGTTACAAAGGCATCAGGGGAGGATTGGAGTATGATTAAAGAGATTTCCTTCCATAACCATTATAAGTTTCCACACTCATGACTCATTGGATAAACACACTAGAAGTTGGTAAATATTTTGGTTACCCACTTTTGGGTAACACCCAGAACGTTATTTCATTAGTCAATATATTAATTATGACGTCATGTAATAGTACTTTGCGACGTCATCTTCCATTTTGATAGCAATGATTCATAGTAATTGTTTTCCTCGTCGATAAGGGAAAAGAATATTTCGCAATGGAAACGTGTGGGTTTTTTTCCGATGAAATATAAACGTAATGTTTACCTAAACATCGTGACTTTATGCATTTGGAAAATTAACTAACTCGGGTTAGATCAACATGATAACCAGCCATTACTCGTTGGGGAACGTTTATATAACAATAACATTCATCGGAGTGAGTATACAGCGAAAAGAACACTGAACTGGCATTACTTGTATGCGTGAAAGTTTGAGCCAAGGTACCTGGCGTTATCAGCAGTCGTGTTTCTGAGATTGTTCGACAAGGAAGCCAGCATTGCCATCTATCTTTCTTTTGCGAGTTTAATTAGTTAAAACTCTCGACATGGTCATCACTATATCTGTTTTTCGCAACATTGATATCAATTATATTATACGAGAAGGGTTAGTAAAAAGCTTAGGTCTCGTCTTAAACTCACAACAGCTTGAGCGTAAAGAGAAGAATTACGTTATAGTGTAATCACCTAACGCCTTTCTACATCGTTTTGCAAATAGTGTTAATATTTCGCATAATACGGGGCCGATAGGTTTATTTCTGGTTAGAGAAAACCCGCATGGGTTTTAATATCCATGCATAATGGAACACTCATACACAATCTAAAAGGCAATATTAGATCAAAAGTCTACAACATGATCATAGAGCAACAATGAAAAGTTACACTTATGTATGAGGTCGCTCGCTAGTGTTGCGTTGCACAACATGAAGAATTATTTTGCCGTCTTTATAATTAAAAGACGCATGCTCTATATATTAATATGTTATTTATCAATGACAGACCGTCTGATGTTACAGCTAAAATAGAACAATGTTCTTAAAGGTGAAATGAATACTGACGAGTATGTAAACAAGATCTAGGCCCTGATTTGTTTTTTTCCAGTAGACATTCGACAATTAAAAAAACACTGCTTACTATTAATTAAGTCCGTGCAATAATTAAACTTTCAATTATATTTTCCAATCAAATTGTAGCAGGGTTTTTTTTCTGGTGATTTAAACAATCAGCGAGTAAGATAATATTTAAAATGTGTCTTGCTTTAAGGTTGCTTGATATCTACGGCATTTACAATTTAGATATACAGTGTAAATAAAATGAATCGAAAAGTGTCACAACATACATCGAAGAGCAAATGGCGGTAATGTAGTAATAGAAAACAGCAACCCTCTGCGATTTTTCGAAAATGTAATACTATGCAAACGTCTCTTAGTAAAGAAATATAATCATGTTCCATACACAAAAAATGCACAAAGCAATGAAATACATGTAGAATAATCATTTCTCTGTAAAATTTAATCTTGTTTCACATGGTTTTGCTCAGCATCTGAAAACGACCATCTGGCAGTAAGAAATATGTGACAATATAAATTAAATAATGTGGAATTAACGAAGAATTAACTTGTTTCGTATTAAACATAAACGTGTAATGAAGAACGCTGGTGCGGTAATCAAGATGTCAGTGTTGTAAGTAGTGTAAATGAATGCTTTAGACATTTACGAAGATTATTCCTGTATGAACTTTGTTGTTTAATGATGCACTTACAAGTCATTTGATCATTAATTGCGGTTTTCAATGCAGGTGTTGTATCAGCTCAAAGAAAAGCCAATGACTTGAAACGAGTATCTATATTCATTAATATCGAAGGAAAACTTTTCCTCGATATTGTAATTTTAAATGATCAATGTTGGTTATAAACCAATATTTTGCTTGAATTTCTAAGACTTTTTTTTCAAATATTAAATACCAGATACACACAAATATATTCATAAAATCAATCTGCATACTTTGTTTTAAAATCTTGTTTTGGTATTTCTATTGGTTTGGTTGCTAACAAACTACGGAGGGTGGGGGTGATGCTGAATGTCCATTTCTCTTGTGATAAAGGGGTTTTCGCCCCGATGACGCCATTTACAACATATAATGTGTCCCATAGAACATCGATCTTGTTAAACAAAATGTTTAGATAGCAGTAATGGATACTGACAATTTGATTTATTGGTAGCTATACCATACAGATTATCGGTGTATTTCATCAGGTTTTAGAGTAAACAAACATCGGCTCGTGTAACATCAGATGGACAGGACATGGCCATCGTCAAATGGTTGATCAGGCCGGACTGATTCCCGCATCGGTAAAAGTTTAGAATAGCGTTGCGTGCACAATAACTCACTTCCCTATGTTCGTCGTTCTTTTAGCGTACGGTAAAATATGATGGCAACCAATTCATAATATTCTCGTTGTTTGCTTATGGGAAATAAGGGCGTGATGCCATTCATGCGGCCAACAAGAACGCAATATCATTAACACGGAAACGGATTTTTTTTTCTTGTTTTCATTAATTGTATAATAGGTGTTTGCAGGGTTTACAAATAGTATGGGTGTAAGCTTAATCGTCTTACATCTTGTAAAAGTAACTTTGTACTTTGAAGTTGTTCATATGTTTACAACAAATACATGTATAGAATGGTCTAGGATAGGCCAGATATTAAATGAAATTTTGTAAAACATGTGTTGAAAGAAAGTTTTGTATTTTACACCTGGTACAGGTACATGAATAAATGTAGCTGCGCTTGAATATCAAGAGTTTTATATATGAAAATGTGTATACTTCACTCAGGTATTTTTAATTATGGATAGTATTGAACTCTATGGGAATAAATCTCACATTTTACTTCTGAATAACGTATTCTCAATAACCTTAAAATTATATTTAAATTAAAATGTACAGCGATGTACCTAGCAATTAGTTATTCAAAATGCCCTTGAAATGTCAAATCGTGTATTTGAACTAAATAATTCGCCATCGAGCGTTGGTGTTAACTCAATAAAAGAATGGCAATTTGTTCCATTCTTGGACACGCCTCCGCCTAAATGATGAAGTTTGCTGAATTTCGATCGGAAGTAAGAGTCTTCAGTCGTAGTAACGTGTCCGCCCACGAGATTTGTACGCGATCTGTACCAGATGACTAGTCCGGTGGGACTTTTTCATATCGTCCAGACAAGGTGTTGTCTTCGACAACTAGAGGAGCGGTTCAGAAGCCAACGAGTTTAACAATGTATAGTGTAAATCAAAGGTGAATGGCCAGTAACATGCGAGACGGCACTTTCTATTGATTGTTGACGATCGATTTTACCTATAGTCTGATCCAAACGCACAGGGAATTGGGCAATATACACGTTTTTTTTATATTTACATACAAAGGTCGGCCACAGTTTGGTGAAGACATGTTAAAAGCTTTTTAACATGAATTACATTGAAAAGTGTTGAGATCAATTTATTCCATAAAACGAAACGTATAAATTATAGATAAATGTGTATGTGCAAAATTCTTAAACGGCAAACAGTATTTTAAACGTACCGGTACCTTACGCTTAATAATTAAATCTGATATGCCCACAGAACCAACTTTAAAAAAGTATACATAAAAAACCACTAAAGCTATTGATTTTGTCTTTGTGAGAAGGGATGCATTCGTTTTAGATTTGTTATTGACGACTGAAAAAAGAATTTGAGATTGGGGTACAGTTTTACCGATGTATACTTGAGTACTTACCGCTCTTCGGTTGTGACTTCTATCATTCTCATAAATGTTAAATAGACGGCATCCTAGACATACGGAACTATCCTTCTGTTCCACGGATCCATAAGGGCTGACCCCCGGGAGACACATAACTGTCACCCCGAGGGACAACACGACCAACGCCCACATGTCTCTGAAGGTTTTGTGAAACAGTGTGAAACTTTAAAGTTGATGCTCACTTTTATTCCAAACGCATGACACACCTGAAGAGCGAGAAGTTTGTACACGTGTTACTTCCGACAGCCGACTGACAGGTAGAAACACACTGGCCGTCTGACCTATATCCCACCACTGACTTGTGTTGTGTGGAGAACCAATTCAACAGACAACCTCGCGTGAGTACCTACTAACACCTACTATGTTCTACTTTCATCTTCCAGCAGATG
>NW_018485786.1:0-9597 GCF_002113885.1 Mizuhopecten yessoensis | reverse complement strand
CACGTCACGTGAAATGGAGTGTAAGATAGAAATTTCCTACACCCCATTCTTACCCTGTACAGCTCTATCTTACACACAGGGAAATGCGAGAAATATATATCATAATATATATCTGGAAGATAAGATATTTTGTTTCTTCAACAACATATAGCGTTTCAACGAAGTAACGATATTTATAGCGTATCAAGTATTCTTTTACATCTGTGAATGGTGAAAATTTATGTGTGCGACCTCAATTATTCTACTGACATTTGTAAACATGAGCAAGAGGTTTATTTAATAACATAACATTACACAAGGGCTTGTGATAAGTATACATCTATAGTTAACATTTATATGTTCAACTTGATCCCTTTGTGTAATTGATACCAATATCTGTAAACTATCAAATTGGACGATACAAGCGCTGTGATGAACATGAGCTACAAGTCAAACAGGATGATATGGCGAGTATATGCATTATAGCCACACCTGGGACATGTCCAGTGAACTTCTATGAGAAAAAAATCCATACACCTCATGTGAGAATAATTCAAACGAATACGTATACTCCGCCAATTTTCTATTAGTTTGTCCAAGCTGAATTAATTGAGTTGACTGTTTGACATTATATTTTTAACTTGACGGCGTATTTTAAACTGTGTATGACTGGTTTATCGTCAGGAAAGGTTTTTATATTCAACGCTGAATCGGTGATTAGGTTGACAGGATCTTTATTTGTAAGTCTGAACGGAGCCGTGAGTGTACTGTTAAATCACCAATACACCGCTACCGGCCTTACTGAATCAAGTGGTATTAAGCTTCATTAGGTGATATGAAAACCTCACCAAGCCATCATCAAAACTTACCCTGTTATTTGACTTCTATTACTTTGAGTCCGAGTAAATGTATGTCAAACTTTTGATTTATTACACTTAACAGATTATCTAAATTGAATAAAATACTAAATTTTGAAATTCATATATTAATAGGTTTTACGCATCTGTCCCTCTGTTTCTACAACTCTGTTGGCCCTTAGCATTATTGGTGAGTGTTTGAAGGATGTAGCCGCTGTATGCTGCAGTGTAATTCATTTTGGCATACACTATCTATTGCCATTACATTTCAAAGGTACTGTTACCTGTGTGTGCCTAATGTTAATCTTTTAATAAATATGAAAATACCTAACGTCCAAAATGTACCAATATTTCATAAAGTTGATGGAGCTCGAAAGAGTTCTAGGCATCGTTAAAGCACTAATTATTTGTTTAATGACCAATGAAAAGAAATTCCAAGATCTCTGTACGGTAGAAAAGTAGTTCTATTCAGTACCTGAAGAATATGTAGATGTACGGTTTATTTGTGTACAATATTTTACTGTGGACACTTTAAATCCATCAACAGACTTTGTTTGTTTTCAGTTTCAAGAATAAAGTTTAAATACATGTATCATTGATTGCAAAATGTCTCAAACACAAGGCTTAACAACTACACAAGACATCTGGGTATTCGCGTCCTTTTTTTTACCTTCTTGTTGAGTTGTGAACATTGATTATTGTACACGTCAACAGACAACGTCAACGCAGCCTATTTACGAGCAATAGATTTTATTGTAATATAAAAACGACACCGTGCCGTATAACACCGGATGCATCATTGCAAATTGATTTTTACATCTTATGAATAATTCAAAATTATAGGTTTGAAGTGAATTGATTGTAATTCAACGCGATTGTTGATTAATGTTGGCTTGAACAGAAAACAGGGCCCGTGCTTGGCTGGTTTATTTCTATTCTGATATTATCTATTTGTTGACAAACAATATCGCAACCCACCAAGAAAGAACTAACGTTATCTTAGTGTAATCCAAAACTGCTCTGTAGGTCGTGGGGTTTAAATGAAACACCATAAGAAGAACGAGGCAATTTTAAGATATGTGTCATTACAATTTACATTTCTCAAAGCTGTGTAAGCAAACTAATATAAGGAAAAATATGTTTTATGTTGCATTTCGATTATGCCTTCCAAGATTTGATGTATCTAAATGTACCTTATTTTAGCGGGTGTAAATGTTACCTTATCCGCTCATTCCACTATTCCCGCTGATTTGATGCTGCTTTCCGTGTTAAAATGCCATATTCTTTAGGACATTTACCAAGCTATCAATATGTTATTATAGTACATTGCAAACATAGTGTGGTTAATTCCTCTCTTATACACCTTGTTGGTGTAAAGGAGTCTCAAAAAGACCCACCCACCATTCAAAACTCCTTAGAAAAAAATCTTTGGCTGTTTGGGAATTTGTGGATTGTAGCATGCTAAATTTCTCTATGATGACATTGATTTTCATAACTGCTTGGTAATGATATTTAGACTATGATAAATGTCAGGATAAATATGTTATGATCAATACCACCACATGATACATTGGAGACTTTTATGACTTTACTTTTACTTTCACATTTAAATATCTGGATATTTACGTGCCTATTGAACGAATATCTTTATTACTACCAAGTATTACAGCTATTGGCGTTGAAATGCTAATACTAACGACCTGACCTTCAAAACTGAAAGGCTGATGTCCGTAATACATATATAAGATATTAAAATGCCAGTCGATGCCATCATGATGTGATTTTTCGTCGACGTAGGGCTAGTCCTCATTTATGACACTCTGAATACACATACCTACTTCAAACAAAGCATTACTATTGATTTACTGTAGACATGGAAACTCTCGCGTGTGGAAATGTTTGCGTTGTGACTCTTACATCTGAACGCGGGTTTTAAAATAAATGTATTCTATTTATCTATAATCTATCAATGAATCTTTGGCATGTCGATATTTTCTTGTTGATTAAACGCGAAAAACGCGAGAATTTCCAAACCACGAACGTTTCCATTTTTGTAACATTCAAATTCAGATCGTAATGATATGGGCGCAGTAATAGTGTATTCTAAAATAGATTAAAAGCATTGTATTACTAAATGGCGTTTTGTTTTGTTATATGAAAATAAGTGCAAGAGAATTGTTATTTCCCTTTGCATATTATTCGCAAACATTCTGATTGGTTTTATCAGTTTCATGGTATGTTTTCGAAGAATCTCTTTTCATATACTAATGTGGTAAAATATTCACAACCTAAATACATCATAGGGATATCTATGTATACACACCGTAATCATTCTTTGGTTGAATGTGGTTTTACTTCGACTCGCATATTTGTTTAGGAGACATTTTTTCCCAAGTAAATTACCTGGATATTGTTGAGATACAATGTAAATATCTATTAAGAGACTGACAGAAATCGTAGCTAACTGTTATTGCTTAATTAACGAATTGAAATGTTTGCTAATAAGACGTTTGAACCCGAATCGCAATAATAATATTCGTGAAAATAAAAAGGTATAAAGTATAACGATATACATCACTATTTTAATGAAAAAAATGTGCTCGAATTATTTGACAATAACATCTGTCGGTACTCAACTGTAACCAATTGATATGTAGCTTCAAATGCTTTGGGCTAAAAAATCCAATTACGATAATTTAATTTTTCGTCCATCATGTTTTGACACCTGAAGAAATTGATTAATTGTTGGAAAAGTACACACATTCAAGTGGTTTCTATTGAACGACTACCAGTAAACATCAACAAAGCACTGCTAGACGATAGTGAAAGCGCCGAACCGTTCATGCCGTAATATGGAAACGGAAGCAAGTCCATACCTATTTTGTCTCCTATGAGGTTAATCCACCTTGAAGGTGTGAAGCAGACATTTAAACCGACCCTATGGATAGAGTCAGGGAGGCGAACTATAGCCGTTCCTGTGGAGACGTTACGCGCACAGATAATACACATAAACATTTTAAATGCCAGGTTTACAGTGTATACCGTATCACGGATAGAACATCTTAGGTCATTCCTACGTGATTATGTCTTTGACTAATACACCTATTGGATGGGACTAAATATTGTTTCAAATGTCACAATAGCTACATGAAATGTGAGGTACTATTATCATGTGTGGAAGATTAGTACCAACCTCACAATAGAGACTACATCACAGTGTGATATATATATATACAGTAGCTATTGTACGTTGAGTTCCTGTGTTATTCATAAAAAGGACTGACACATCTTTGTTTACCTACATCATGTGAACAGTGTTCTTATTGGTATAGATTGAATTTGTGTAGATAACAAACGGAGACAACGCCTTTACTAGTTCTGGAATAATATGTTTTGATTAAAAGCAGCCTGCTTTCATTTCTGTGATACCGGAAGTGGATAAAACGTTCAAATGTCACTCACATCTGGATCCCGTTATAGCGGAAGTGGAAGTCTTAGCAGGTAGTATAATGATTCTGTTGTATTAGTTTACATCTTATCAATACAAGAATTACCCTAAAACATATTAGCATAAACGACTGGACGATTTATAAAATTATAAGCAAGCATGAAGAAAGTGATGTCTTTCAAAATGAACAGGAATAGAAAAGCTGTCATGCTGGTTTACATGTTCAAACGATGGGGAAACAAAGAATAATGTTTCCCTTTGTATACCACAAAAACAATGACTTAGCAGTACATAAGATTACATTCTACTGTTGTCATCTGCTATAGTCATCACTCGGAACTCAGTTGATTATGCCTCTTTCTTTTTCTTCTAGAACGGGTTCGAATTAGGACAATTTGACGGGAAAACACGATGTTTTATTTCCTCGTCATGTGATCAATTTCATCCAATCAAATACGCTGTTATATTAAAAGGGCTTTAAAATATGTGTTGAGTATTTGATGATTAATGTTGATAAAACGGATCGACCCAAAGGCTGATTGTGATTTAAATCTCCAGAATATCGTCACAATATAGAAGGAAAATCTGAAACTAAAGCATAATATATGTTATTGGTCTACTTGAAACTTCATAAGATGACGTTCCACTGAAGTATCACTAAATGGCGCCAGATTGCTCTGTGGGTTGTTCAATGCATTAGATAATGTTTAATGTCGTATGACAACATGCTATGGTCGTCATCATGATCTTGTTGGAAATATTCCATTTCCTTGTGAGATATGAAGGTTGATGTTTTGATTATGGTCATTAGTGAGCCTTGTTCCCAATAGTCCCGTTCATCATTCTAGGATGTGACATTACTTGGAGTTGATGTAGAAACAGAAAAACGCCAATCCTTTCAAAACAATTAGTCTTATTCTTCTGTGGTTTTCTTTCAGGGGTCTGCATGTAAATATGTCCTTTGTTCATATTCTTTCCAAATTTATCGATTTTGAGTTCTTTTTGTTTGGACGTATTCACACTTAGATACTATCTTGATTGTTTTTTTCCTTTATTAGTGTAATGAGTCATATTGCTCTGTATTTTTCATTATACAATGTACAGAGTGTAGAACCAAAACATGTATTTAAAACGATTTCATGCTGTTGTAAATGTAAATTGCAACGCAGTCTTCTGTTGCAGATAATCAATACTGTTGACTTCGAGACTACGATAACTGATAAACATTAATTAAGGTGTAGTATATTAATACGACCCTTATTCTTTTATGGTGTCCGGAGCTAACGTGGATTAATGACATTTATGAAACAGATGTGATGTAGACCGGTTCAATCCAGTTATCCTACATATACATAATGTAGCCTTCAGCGAATTGGAAGTACAGAAATCAATTATTAATACACGTCCATTTCAAACTAAACCATGATGCTCCCAAATATAACTAGCTGTTTTAGTGTTGACAAAAGAAACAAAATGAATAATATGTTATCGTCGTATTGACTCTCCGCAGTATTTACACGTTTAGGAAATACATAAAGAGTACATTTCCCTGACTTATATATCTTATATACATGTGTAGAATGTACGTATATACATTGAATCTTGTACTGACCTACCTCTGTGAGGTTATTGGATTCGTCTGAGCTATTCGTAACTAAGCTATCAAATTCAGATCTATATAATGATATTTTCAGTGGGACCATCTTGTCAGCTTTTATGATTTTAGGATGAGGTATTTGTTTAAACGTTCAAAATATCAAATTTACAATATAATTCCCTTAAGCCCTGTATTAGAATATATTATCATTCAATTTACGTAAGTACCTTCTCCCATGTTTACACCTTGTTATGTATAATAAAGTTCAACGACATATTATTAATACGCTATAAAGTTAACCATGCAAGTCAGAGAGGAAACTATATTACATTTTCAAAGTATCAAATTATGTCTACACTATTGAGCAAAGTACATTTTGATAATCCATCCGGTGGTATGATTAAAATTATAGTCAGCAGACAATCTTTTACTTCAATAGTGCTACATGTACTACAATGGGATTTATACAAAACTCAGTTGAAGCAATGTTGTGTCCCCTATTTGAATAGTACGTAGACGACAGCAGACAAAACACCTGGCCGACTATGATTGGATAAAGATCGTATTGTATAATTAAATTTAGTTGGAATATGAAAAAGCAGATAAAGATCTTGACTGGAAACCGAGTCCGTGTTTGTGCTGGATTTGTTCAGTGAATAAACAGATTTTCAATCGATGACGTTAATTACTGACATGCGTAGGTGTACTGGTCTAGAGTTTATGTAAATACTTTTATATCAAAAGGCAAGCGTGTTCATCTTGTTGATGTCGGGTTTGGGTACCTTTTTACTAGTATGTTAATGTATGTGTAAGCTAATCTTTCATAAATAGGTAATTCATTCATCTTGATGCCTTATAAATGATACTTGGTGTATGTGTAATTATTTACCTGTGCTATAAACATGTATTTTTACAATCATACTATACATATGTTAAATACATATGTTTGCAAGTGTATACCAAACTTGCTATCTGTACTCATGATTTATAAATATCTATAATGGAAAGCCAATAATTTCCCTGTAATATATAATTACCTCACCTTAAATGCTATAAATTTGTTCTTCTAGTTTGATCTACAGAGAACAAAAAGAAAAAAATATTGATCATAAACCTACAACTTATTTATTTTATCTATCACTTCATAACGAGTGTGATGGCGATAGCTCGTTTGTGATTGATTGAAAGAATCAAGATCACTTGTAACATGTAAATGTAATGACTTCAAAAATACAACATCTTAGCAATGTTGATATAACTGTAGGTGAATGCAACAAGGAAAGACCTGTATAAGATTATCATTTTATGCAGTATAGCTTGTAGAGTTAGTGAGTAATATTGTATCTTTTTTATTTTACGTCGATTTTTTAAATTAAGTTTTCACGGTCTACTTATATATTTTAACCTGCGTCAAACAGATATTATTTTTTTCACGCTATTAATATTACCCATTCGATTACAATATCCATGGATACCGTAAGAGTAAATACACTATGTAGATAATTCAGTATTATTTCCCTACGTGTCTGTTATTTACTCCTAACGTAGCAACTTCACATATTGATGTCGTTTGAAGTGCCTACCGTTCAGGTGTCTGTAAACAAACAGTGGCACCTCGTGGTACAAACATACTCATGTAAAAATACTTAATATGTTGACAAATGATTTAATATCCATCCGATGAACACTTTCATATCTGTTCCTAAGAATCTAAAGTAAGATCAGCCTTTAGTCGCTCGAACAGAAAACATATCATTATTTCCGTAGTAACAGTTGTTAACACTTAACAGCTGTTCTTCATTATTTTGTTAACATTCGTCACTTTTAACAAAAACTTGATTACTTTGATCATTTTTGTGAGCAAATAAAAGTCGTTGGATTTTAAATTCGAAAATATGAATATATGTATGAAGCTAACAAAACTTCGACTGATTAGAGCTTGAATGAAAAGCTTGTACTATGATAAGTGGGAACGAAAGCTCGTTTGCGGGTATTTATTGGTCCTTCAGGGGGTCGATTCAAGTCAGCGGATTTAGTCGTAAAATATTTGAAATCTAGAAGGCAAATACCGCAGTCTGCAACTATGTGAACTCCGTTTGATTCTCTAGTCGATTACTTTCATATTTACGGTCGTTTTTGCACCCATAAGGCTTCAAAAGTTGTGCATGTTAAATTCATGACCGCGGAATTAATTATACTCATGTAGCTGTTTTACCCGGCCGAATAAAGATAAAAAACACTTGTTATATTTCTTTATTTGAATTCCATTACCATTATTGCAAATAATAAAGGAAAATCGTATGGATTTGGCCCTGTAATCATCACAATTGCAACGTTTCAGTGCAGTGGTTTTACGCATACACTCGTTGATTGAGTTTTTGATAGATTATGTTATTTTATTTGAGCAAAACAAGCTTTAGGTAAAGTATGTTCAGCAACCATTTCTCCTTTTTAGTTGTCGCAGTGAAAACAAGTTACTGATTACATAAAACGTCTAAAGTTGAGCCGAATGATTAGCATTGCGGCATTCCGATTAGCATAACAGAGAACGATATTGCCCAAGTCTCGCTTAATTGAAAACAATACTCACATTTCATTACGCTCATAAGATGGACGCTCATGAAATCGAAGCTACTTTGATGATTGTATATTTACCATACGACTTGTGGAAAAAACAATGCGGCTATATATTGTTAATTTTAATAGCTGTTGTTTTAATCATTTTCCTTTATTGTGTATTTTCAGGATAACCAGTGGAAGTGCTAAGTCATCTGTCAAACATCGTATCGACTCCACGCCGTCCCTGCCTCCTGCCAAACAAAATGGACTGGTCACGTCAAATGACGCTGGCCATAACAGTAAGCCACAGAGTCCAGAAAAGTCGAAGAGGTCAACGGCAGATGTAAAAACACAATCTATACCGAACATCGTACAGAAAAACACCGGTAAGTCACACAAGAACATGTACTGACACATACTTTTAGAATTTTCGTGTCTTTGAGTAAAGCTTGGTACATAGTAAATATATGTGGTAACAATTTCAAAAATAACAAAAATGGATCCGAAACCATGTCAAAAGGGATGCTTCTAGTTAATATTTTTTCTGAGATTCCGACCCGACCTTTCTGAATGATTACATCATAAGTAATGTAATGCCTGTACTTATTCAAACACATTCATTACTTGTAATCATCATGATTTCGGAGGATTATTTATTATTAAGGCTATTAAACTGAATATCCCAGTTTAATTAAACTCAATTTCCAAGAATTGGTGAATTAAGTAATTTTAAGTTATTACAGTCTAATACAGGCATATATGGTAAAAAAATATCTCAGTTACAACAAGGAAAATGTATTCTGTTCTTTTTCAGAGTTATTTGACAACAATTCTCTTCGTTAGTAACTATTCGACAGTGTGTAGTGTTTTATAGTTATTTGGCTTATGTCATTATTATAAATACATGTAAACGTAAGAAACAACCATCTTATCATCAGCAAAGGCTTTTAATCATTACGTAAATGAATACATGACAACCGGTCTGGCAAAACATGAAACATCAATTTCACATGCGTGTTTTCATAGGACAGGTGATAAAGATGATACATTTGTGTCAGCAAGGTAGCTTGTTCAGAGACTGCAGCTTGTTTTTGTTGTAGTACTACACAAAAAACAACAGAACATAGAATTGTTGTTAAATGGTCATTTATTAATGA
>NW_018485785.1:0-9591 GCF_002113885.1 Mizuhopecten yessoensis | reverse complement strand
AACCCTTTCACATACAAAGATGACCCTCAACCTTCAACCCTTTCATATACAAAGACGACCTTTGACCTCCCAACCTTTCATATACAAAGACGACCCTTGACCTCCCACCCTTTCACATTCACAAAAGAAAGTGCACCTTGAGGAGTATAGTAAAATCAAGGACACTGCCAAGAAATTATTTTTACAATGATATCAACACAAATTTATCTAACTTTCAAAGAGTTTTACAATATTTGTGTATCTCCGTCCATTAATTATCCGTTATACATCTTGCCCATTCCTTGACAATATTTTATAGTGTTATTTATGTACACAGGTGCAGGGACTCCATAACCTACCCTTATCATTGGTAATTTGTAGTGGTCAAGTGGTCACTCCTTGATCCAGATGAACATTGAGGGTCAGTCAATCAGTCATAATCTCTCTCCCCCATAACAATAAAACATGAGATGTCCAAAGACAATGGATGCGGTACAGGTTAGGGAAGTCGATAGGTATGTACCTGTCCGTGTGTACAGGTGAGGGAGGTTCGTTAGGTAGGTACCTGT
This sequence comes from Mizuhopecten yessoensis, assembly GCF_002113885.1. NCBI lineage: Eukaryota > Metazoa > Mollusca > Bivalvia > Pectinida > Pectinidae > Mizuhopecten > Mizuhopecten yessoensis. The sequence goes on along the minus strand of NW_018485785.1, from coordinate 9,043 downwards.
GTGGGTGTGTACAGGTGAGGGAGGTTCGTTAGGTATGTACCTGTAGGTGTGTACAGGTGATGAGAGGTGGCAGTGTACCCTGAGATAACACAGTATCTTAGAGTGTCACTTGACAGGTATAATCCTATGATACCTGTTCCTGGTGATACAATGTACTCCCTCAACCCTAGCTAATCACAGTATCTCCTCCAATGTTAATTCCCTTCACATGTCCGATCCTCATGAAGCACTAGTATCATGGCTTTAACAAAACGGATACATTTTCGCAAAAAAGCAATTTTGTTTGGATTTTCTGTATCACTTTCCAGGTGATGATATCACTTGGGAATTTGCTTATCTGATAAGTTCAGTAGGGATTTGATAAGTTTTTTCCGTCAGAACTTTCCTGAAGACTTTGTTTTTAACCTTGTTTATGTTACGTGAAGCTTTGTAGAGTTGCCTTATGTCATGTGTGTTATTCTTTATGGTGGATCCTGTGGGTTTACGCACCGTTAACGTTCCGGAAGTCCGTAAGTTCTGATGAGCATGGGAACCGTCAAGATGTTCACAACTCTACACCACGACCAACCGTACTCGAAGCAGTGCACACAGAAACTTCCACTCGTTAAACACCTCTAAATGTTTGAAGCACATTTTGTCATCTTAAAACAATACTGTTTATGTAATTACGGGATTCCTGAAGTCTGTGTTTTGGTGCGGTGGAAAGCAAGCATAATATGTTTGGCAGGGATATCATTAAGGGGTAGTTGCAGGTCTATCTGGTATTTAAATACTGTTTCATTGAAACAAAACTTTTCACTGGTAGAGGGCCTTCTCATACTTTCATTCAGGGAATGATTGTATCCAAATACCTAATGCAGTGATGCTTAGCTATAGTCCAACACTGCGAACAAAATTCTGGCCTGCAGTGGCGGGTGGTATAAAGCTACCTGCTGACTTTGTAAGTAAAACAAACAAGCAGACTATGGTAAGACCATCAACAAAATTATCAAACTACAAACACTGTATTAATGGGACTTCCTGTAACTTGCACAGTGGTACATAGTAGCCACAACCTTACCTAATCCTGGGATCTGGTAGCCATTAGGGGTCCAGTCTGGTCTGAGGGGGAAATGTTTTCTACATCAGGGAATGATATCTCATTGCTAAGTGTGTGGGGTTATCTCCTGTTTGCTTGCTTATTCTTAAAATCCATTTGTAGATCATGGGGGGAAATGTAAGCAAAGGCCTGTAATTATCTAATGACAGAGTGGTTCAACACACTGAAAGTGCTGTCAGGGCATCGGCCTGGAATCCAAGCAAGACACTGGCCTGGAGGAATCTCTGTCCTGCAAAGCATTGTGCCCCTGAAAATATGTGTGTTCGAGAAGGGGTCTAACATTCTGTCATGTTGTGGAGAAGATCAGCTTTAGTCCCTACTCTACACAGACATGTGTATCTATTATACTGAAGAGCTTGCACATGGCTGTAGAGTACGGGTACATGACAAAATGCAATATCTCCATGTAAATCTCATACAAATGGATGCAGAAAGGAGAAAAGGGGGAAACATGATAAATTGATAGAGAATTGGCCTTTAAGAGATTTCGATGAAAGAAAAATTGTGCACATATTTACATCATGGTGTTTGTCAAAAGGGTTATATAGTTGAGCTAGTGCATTTGTTATGTAGATTAGCATGAACACGATGAGGGAGATACCATGACGAAATGTAAAGGAAAAGCTTTTGAAGTGATACAATGGGATGAGGTCTCTCAAATAGGTGTTTCGTTTGATGAAAAATGCTTAGATTGGGTGGTTTGGGAAATGTTTTCATCAGGAGGCAGTGTTTTAGAAAATGTTTTCATCAGAAGTGTAATTGGTAAGTGAATTTTCTACAGTTGATTTAATTATGAAACCAGGACATCTGGAAATGATCAATTCAGTCACCCCTACTAATAGGTTATCCTGTCATGATTGCTGACCTACTAATCAAATATATATGAACAGTTCTTCTAGATTTTTAAATTCCAAAAAACAGCCATTTTGATTGATGTTTATGGCCCTTTGGAGAACTCTTCAAAACCCTTCAGACAGGTTCTTGTTGATTAACTGGCAATACACTTATGGATTTCTTTAGAATAGGACTGTTTACACGAGGAAATCATGTTATGATAGAATAAATGTTTAGATTGTAAGGGAGCAGGGATATTGGCCTATTTTGACCGTGTGCAATTTGTTTGCCATCCTCCAGCTCTCCCTTTCATGGCCAAGCAAACACATTGTTGTCGAGCGTATTGGAGTACTGGTTTCAAGCTTGTCCAATGAAACACAATATTTGAACTTACCATAATGTCAATTTCATCTAAAGTGCAGTGTATGATTGTAATTAAAGATATCGGAATGAAGCTGTCGGTCAACAATGCTGTTAGTTTCCTGCCAGGGTAGGATTGTTGCTGGTCGATTTGGATTACAAATCCAACCATTGTGTGTTCAGCTTAATCCTGGAGGATATTTAGGAGATGGGAGGATAGCCTACCTACACATGTCTCAATTCTACACAAACAGGCCTCCGGGGCGGCCACTCAACTCCCATCATATATACATCCAGGCCCAGTTTGTAAATAGTTTATACTAACTTTCTGATCTCTCCCTAGGGTTCATGCAGTTTTGTACCTGTGTATTTTACCTGGAAGGTGCAGGTGTTCGTCTTAAATATGATATGATAAACATTTGATCACTACCTGCCTGCTTATTTGAGATCCTCAATAGACGAGTTTGCCAACACAAGTGGAGCCATTGTTGGCTTGTGTAAGGCCCCTAAGGTACATTAACCTGCCACTTCATTTGGGAGTCGGAGACATTACATTTACTGTGTCAACCCTATGGTGCATTGCACCCATGAAGATCTAGAAAGAGCAGGCAATTTTTTTTTATTGAAAGTTTATGTAATATACGCTGCAATTTGATGAAAAGTGTTCATAAACATCCTGTTCGTTTGATCAGGCAGTTTATTATTCACCATACTTTTACAAGAAATGTGAAGTTGACGGAGGCATGCCCGATCAGAGTTGACTGAAAGCTTCATCACAGATCTGGATCATTAACATTCCATGAAAAAATCAGTGGAAATTAATTTCTTGCATAACGTGACAGACGATTTATGTTGGCTTTCAATTGATGATTTCATCTTTAAGTTCATTTTTTTATATTTTTACACAATAGCATTTATAATATTTCTCACTCCAAAAAGAGATTAGAGTAGTTTTTTTGATGTGTATAGGATGCAAGCTATCCAGGTAAATTGTCTAGGGAAATAGTGTGAGCAAAGCTTCTAGGATAGAGCAGTCGTTGGAAAGTTTAGTACAACTTGTTGTTATTACTGTCAGCTCATTGTAATTGACCATAGGATGTTACTCGCAGCTTATGTATTGCTTCTTCATCTAAATAGTATAGATAAGTAATTGGAAGGCTACTTTTCAAAGCACATGTGATTTTTCATTGATCGTTTTACATCAGAATATTTCTTGACAGGTGAAATTCAATTTCAGTTACCCCATTGAGTTGGATAATGGTAGAACTCTGTTGTGTAGGGCATCCCATTACACACACTCACACACACCACAAAGTTAGGGGAATATACTGGAATCTCGTTATTGGTATGTTGGTCGTCTTGTCTGTCTGTTCTCAGATGGAATATTGCGCAGAGAATTTTCTAACATCTTTACCATAATTTTAAAAAAAAAAAGTTAGTGATGCAATCAACTGGATCCCACTTTTTTGTTGGAGTTATGCCCCTTTTAGATTTTTTGGTATTTGTGAGACATAAACAAATCCAACTAATTTTATGGGAGTAAATGGCTTGTGACTTACTTTATTTTTACTATTTTTATTGGGGTGGGAGAGGTAATAGTTAGCTTATGGCTTACAGTTCTAGTTGAGACAGTTACCGATACATCCTTTAACTATTGAAGGGTACGCAAGACTTTATTTTACCTCCCCATGTAATGAAGCACACCCATTATTTGTCAGCCAGTATCGTGCTAATGGTTTCATTGTCCGGTTGGATCATAAATAGGAACCATAATGTAACAATGCTCTTTAAAAAATATGTCCTGAGCCCAATGTTACTACAAATGCACATAAGAGTAGAGTTGAATTGGCTAGTGTCTGGGAAATTTGAACTAAATGGGTGGTTTTTATAAGCAAAAAACCCTGGGGCGGCATTCTCAAATAAACAAGAAAAATGTGATATGTTCTTCCCATGAAGTGGCGACCAATTCACCCTCGACTAACATTTCAGTGTTGTGTATGACAGTGTGAATACTCCATACCCAGGTTTTTGTTCTACGGTGTCTTCGTGATCTCTATCAATAAGGCTCTTGATCAGAAGTAGGTCACCGTTGGTGATCAGGCCCTGTGAGAAGGTGTAGGTTGGTTGTCACATCATCTCTGACAGCTGATAATCATCAGGTTCTGTATAAGCTATTGTCATATTGTCTCTCTGTCTATTGGCCAACACCCTGGCAATCTCGCCAAGTATATCTGACATGTCACAGTTAAAATCTCTTCAAAAATATGTTTTTTACTTCATGAAATTCTACCTGTATCTCTTATTCCGAATTTTTTCAGACTTTAAATTGAAGGTCTGATGACAAGAAGAGATTTTTGTTGTTGAAATGTCCTGAGCTTGGCATACGCTTGTGTCTGTTAGACAAAGGTTAAGGTCATTCTATTGTCTGTAGTATAACTAGGTTCAAACATTAATGCCTGTTTTACTTTGAGACCAATTCTGTAAGACATGTTTTACAATTCATTACAAAGTGTTATTGCATATGTTTCATGTGCAAGATATTTGTCAAATTCTGAAAAGGAAAATTGTAATTGCATCAGGTAATGTTGTATTTTATGAGTTCTTTATCCATAAAAGCTTCCCTTTACAAAAGATGAGGATATTAGCTCTACAGCAAATAACCTATTTCATTGATAGCATCTGCTAGGTATTGAAGGAACAGTTCATGTGCATACAGCTGTGTGGAAAGGTCAAGGTCAAGGATTTGGGGTCCAAGCTGTAGTAAATTATGTGTAAGTGACATGTAACATCAGGTTTGTGTAAGAATGACAGGTTTGTGTAAGAATGCACTAGATGAGATTGTGTTTAGAGATCTTCATAAAAAAGTGGACAAAACATTTTATATTATTACAAGATGGTAATTACTTTCTATTGACAAAGCTAGCTTTTCCACTCTGTGGAATTGGAGACCAAAAAATACTCCCAAGTGTTTGTTTTGTGGTTTTAGTGCAGGTGCATCATAATTATGGAGTAGCCAATCACTGAGCACTTGTGTGCTAAAGGGTTTCGGGGTGCTAGAGTCTCAGGGTGCTACGATTGAGCACTGACTTAGTATTTCCATACCAGTTACTTTTTCACAGTTAAATGAATCTGTTTAAAACTACAAACCATATCTCACCAGAATGAATAAAATTGTGCTTTTGATGAACAGAGTGGGTTAAGTCATTGTTCCGGGGTATGTGTTAAGTCCTAATAGTCACGCAAGGTTTTTACATTCTCCACGTTATGAAATTATCACTGGGAAAATCGTTCATATCACTGACATATTGAATGGAGTTTATTGTTCAGAACCCCCTAGCTTCGGTTTCACCTCTGTAGGCAGTTAAATTTCCACTGTATAACATTGAAACTACTCGCATGTTGAAAGGTTAGAAAGATTGTATATTATTAAAGACAAAACAACTTGAAATAGGTTGTAACAATACAAACTGAAGTAAAAGAGTTATGATGGAATCGTATTGACAGGTTCAAATGTCACAAAGCTTTGACTATAGGTCCAGTGGACACACTAGTGTTGTACTAGGTAAAACTAAGATGTCATTAGGCAGGCGCAATAGTGAGAACTCTTATCTGTGGAGGAGTGTAACTCGATCTTATCACCAAATGTAGGAATGTCCGAAAGGATATGATGACTGATGATATCAGAGTCTTTTAGCAAGAAAAAAATGAAGCAAGGAAAGACAGAATCGAATTAAAGAAAAAGGTTAAAGGTCACTGTGGTGAGGAATAGAAAAGAAAACATTTAGGAACATTTCACTTCCTGATTTTGTCAGTTCTGTTTCCAACATTGTTTTCAAGCTATTGAGTTTTGAATGTGATTTTGGGGTAGCTGATTGGAGCCCCGGACCTCCTCGCCAAGGTGCCATTACTGATCAAACAATCTGCTATTGTGTTTGTCTAATGAGACTTTTAGGAATATTTCAAGTCACTGTGTCTGCATATTTAGACTCAATTCATCATAATCCATATGTGTATGCTATGCAAAACCCGGAAATAAATGTCTGAACTCTTTTGTGCGGCCTGTCATCATTAGAGTGTGAATAGGGGTTGGTGGCGTGATCAGGCATGATTTAATGGCTGTGTTTTAAGACTAACTTGTCCAGTGTTTAAGGGGCCAGGGTAGGTTGTGTCCATTGCTGTACTTAATTGGACCGAGTTTGAAGAATTCTGACATGTCAGGTTGACTTTGAAGATAAAAAAGGACATCAATTTCGGTATTAATTATTAATACCCCATAATCTTGTCTGTCTAGAGAATTTTTTCGACAGAGAAATATGAAAACTGTTTCTGTTCTCGGCATAGTAAGACATTATGTTTGTCTGGTATCTATGATATTGTTATGTAACTATTATTATTTTGATGAAACTAATATAGATAGAAAAAAAGTTTTTTTTTTTTTTTTTCACCAGAACCTATAAAGAGTTTTCTCTGCCTTTTTGAATTACACAGGACAGATCCCTGGGACATGATGGAATATGATAGAAGATAATTTATTTTAAAACTGTTTCTGCCTTTGAATAGCGATACATGGGTAAGTGAATGAACCTATAGTAGTCATTGAGGTAATGAAGTGGAGATCTAAGGTGTGATGAAAATTCATTGCATCTAAAAATTGCTGTATATATATGGACTTTACGAGTTTAATCATTGTATCGCACCATCTATGATTTCCTTTGAGAACAGTTAGCAATCTCACACTTTGCTCCTGCGAGATTACATAGCGAAAGGAAATGCTCTCACACTACTCAGTCTTTGAGTGAGGAAATGAACTGCTTTAGCGTGATGGCGTTGTGGCGGTGTGCCTGGCACTGTGGAACTGGCCTGTATCACAGACACCCCTAATAGAAATAATGGTTATTGAATCAAAGAATCAATCCTATTTTTACAGGATTATATTAACAGGGTGACTTTTTGAGCCTCTCTTTATGTTTTTGTCGTTAGTTGAGCGTCGGTGTATTCTGTGATACACCGCAGTGAGCAATGTCACAGATAGAAATCAAGAGTTGTTGTCGCAGGGAGCTGATCGGGACATAGCACGGAACATTCTGAGACCTGACGCTACGCGGACTAAAAGCCACGGATACAGATTTGGAATCGGAGCGAGATATTAGTCCATAACATATAGACATAAATGAAATAAACTAGTATCTGTGAACATCAAAGACACTCTCCAATCAATTTATTCACGAGAAATTGATCATTCTATGAATGTAATGTTCATTTGGTGTTTTTTTATTTGACGGGTAATGTTAGAAATCCCCCAGCTACATTGATTGGCTTATACTGGCTCAGCATGTGGACAGTGTAGTATGCCAGGACCGATGGAAAGTGCAATATTTCTGTGTTTATGTCCCGTTTCCTTGCCTGGGTTTCACATAGCCATGTCATAAATCACAGTCCTCCATATCACGCCTCAACAACTGCATCCTATAATGTGGAAAAGGACAACGCCATCTAGGAGGGAAAAAATCGTAAAACTTTCATTAACTTAACATGCATGATTTTTTTCATCGGCCCCTTTGATAGCCATTGATGGTTTCCTTTATGATTGTGATTGGTATGAAGGCATCGAAGTGCCCCAATAAAAGAAACTCTGGTCAAAACAGTTCCGGAAGTCATTGACAATGAAACTGCATCACCATGGTAACCAGAATACCTTCCAATTACCCCATACTGGTTTGATGTCCTACTAATTAAGGATAGGGAAAATTCATTTAAGTTTTCTCATGAAACTTCTCAACATTCTGGCATTTTGCCGATTCAGTGATGAAAAGTTGGGATATTAAACATTGCTGGTTGATGTTTGAAGCTTAATCACATGTCGGAGTTTCCGCCATTTTAGTTTTGCATACTTTACAAGGATGACTTCAGTCTCGCTCTTTCTCCTTCTCCGTGTGTAATACTCATCTTCCGTTGGAGCTCGATGTTATGGGAAACTTAATTGCTGTTTAAAATCTATGTTTTGAACCGTCGCCTGGTGCTAATCAATGAGGTTACCACAGGAGACAAAGCTTAAGAAGTTAATTGCGAAATTCATATCCTGTAGTCATCACCAGATTTCCTTCAATGTCACAATGCATTTGTATTTATGGTTGGTAGAGTGATAGAGAGTGCAAATCCAGATATTTCACAGCACTAAGCGGGCGGTATTAGAATTGGGTGACCGTTTAGCCAACACTAAACCAAGTATGTATCTATAGATGGTATGTTTTTATGATGACTCAAATCTCTGGACTGTATCACTTTAGAAGATTGCACATTTTTTTTTGTAGAGGTTCAGAACTTCAGGTGATATTGTGGTTCTTCAATTATACCATATTTTAGTCTTCAGTCAGACGATTGGCAATAGAGTGGGGGGAGGAGAGGGGTTTTTGAAAAGTACAAGAATTGATGTATACCCAGAAACAGGTAAATTGATGAAATAATGGCAGGAACTGTTGGAAAAGACAGAACACATTTAGATTGTATGCCTTGCTCCCAACCCAAATATTTATGTCCTGTACCTCATGATGAGTGGTACAGGATTTAGACGGATGGAGGATCAGCTGTAAGTAAACAACACTTTGTTTAGGTTAACATATGTGGGGAGAATTATGGAAATGGCCTGTAGTAGGATGGCGTGGAGTGTCACTGGAGGCAGTACCCCCATCTGGTCCTGGTGGCTTCCTGGGACTCCTCACCAAAGTGGGGTGGGAGGGGGGGGGGGGCCCA
>NW_018485784.1:0-9590 GCF_002113885.1 Mizuhopecten yessoensis | reverse complement strand
ATATATGTTTTGTCTTGTCTTGTAAAAAATGAAAAAATAATGAAAAAAAAATAATAAAAAAAAAATAAAAAAAAATAATCATAATTTTTTTTGGAAAAGTGTTGTCCTTCAATTCACGTGTAAACAGCGGTATATTGTTGTAAGAATGCAAAATAAATGTCATACAGATATATTCTACAAAATGAATGTGTACGTAAATGACAATACTCTGACAGCTGTATGAATAAATCTTTTACAAATGAAAATTATATCTGTTCTCTGTTGTGTTCTGTTCATACAAATGTCACTGGTATTGTAATATCTTTGTTAACATACGTACCTGGCGGTCCGACTAGGAAACGCGGGGGCGTCCCGGGAGTGAGTGAAGTAGGCTCGACTAAGGCCCTTCAGTCCAGGACTGACAGCAGCGTATAACGTCGTGGCGGAACCCTTTCGAGGGGTCTTGACCATACCTACAAAACATTATTTCAACAATTTGGCAATCAGCGCTGAAGGAAACCGTAAAACATTGTAACAAAGAAAATAAACCTGATATAGATGTAAGTTAAACCTGTCTTTTTATAATATTATGTTCCTCATACTCAGAGTGTTGCCAAATTAATCGAGAATGTAAATCAGCAGCAATTTCTCTTTCGCCTCCGACGGTGTAACGGATAAAATGCAGAAAGAAAATGTGAGATGACGTCAAGGCATACATTTATGACGTCACAATCAGCTTTATAGATTACACATTCTGATAACTAATGTTTTCAAATAAATAATTGATAGCAGGGGAGAAAAGAATCATGTCTTTAGGTAAGGGTATGCTTCTAGATTCCTTAATGTCTTACCAACGGCTTGAAGCAAGCCTCGGATTAGACAATTAAGAATATCATCCCTAGGGTTAGGGGGTGGTTCTTCCTGAAACTGAAGTCCTTTTACTGACATTTAAGATTAGCAGTTTATATGAAATGATCCACTACACTAAAGCCTGTCTTTAATGTCACTACTATGGACTGGATCATTGGCCGGAATTAAACTAGAATGTTGGTAAAATAAAAATCATTTGGCAACAAGTTCTTATATTTCATTACATGTTTTCAAAGTCAGTTATCATTGTACAATACAAAACTAAATGTTGCCGTTAAAGAATCAGCAGTTGTATCTTCCCTAATGTCATGTTTTTCTTGATATTAAATTATTTTGAAATCACTTGTTAACTGTAACAGTGTTACAACTTACATAAACATTTCAAACAACATCGATAACAGTTGAACTTTGATCCAAAGTGTCGATTTCGCCGGTAAAGGTCCTTGGCCACATATCCCGGATGTACAGAATATAATTCGACGTGTGTCTTCTCCAGCATCCGGTCTATGCTATACATTTGCATTATCTGTTAGAAATATATTCATAACGTATATAATGTATCAATGTGCCACTTTTACCAAAACAATGGAAAAGATATAATGATTTTGTTTTTGTAAATGGACATAATGTGGTTACATAATGAATCCACTAAGCCACAAAACAGATTTTAAAGCTGGTACTTGACAAGCCATTGTTGATATATCTCATAAATTATAAAACTTTGAGGGTCTCGAATGAATTCCCTTTACCTAAGATCTTTTTAACTCAATATTCCATCATATTCAGGACAGTTGGATGGAATGGGCACTATTATATAATGTACCTAGGTATGAGCGCATGTATTAAAAAACCCGCCTATATATCGTCCATATCATGAAAAAATGGGAGAGAAAACAGGATAAAGTAGGATTTGAAGTTATCATTGATATCAATTGAAATGTTCGTTGTCATAGCGATGACATAAACTGTTGCAAAGACATACATTTATAAAAACGTCAATTGTTAGGTTATTTCAGTCAATATCTTCGACATAGAACAGTAAAATTGTTCTACATAATTTGAAATTTTCGTTTTAAAATACTCTACATATATTCGCAATAATCCGTTTCTATGTAAAGTTACCTGATACAACTTCGTGTTACTGTAGCATTGTAGTGGATCGTGGTTTTTCATTCGCTGTCCTGCCGCATAGTTAGCATCATAATGACAATGCTTGTGTGCTGCACTCGACACCAGAACTATTCTGACGTCATTTCCGGAAGTTTTCATGATCGGGAGCAAATTTGCCATGATCAGGAACTGACTTAGGTAATTAACCTGAAATTAGATTTTTTTTATATCAAACAAGAGGAATAACAAACCAGCACAAACAGTTTTTAAGTTTTGTATGAACGATATGTAACATATGCAAATTTAAAACTCAAGTTCAGTTATAAAAATTACTCATTTTTGTAACATAATTTGCATGATCATACAATCGGGTCATTTGATCAGTCGCTATCGTATAATCCTGAGGCGAAAGCAGGAAACTGTCTTTGATCAAGTCACGTTATATAAAATAGAAACCTTTCATCTTTTTGTCATATGAGGAATTGATTTAAACACACAAGTTGTCTCTCTAAAAACATAAAAGATATGGTAATAATGTATTTATTCGTGGAAAGGTTGGCGCACATCATTATACAAATATCTTTTTTTTATGAAAATCTCTTTACGTAGTATCTATTTTATATATTTAATTTCTATGAACCAAACAGATTGGATTACTTTACATTACTGTTATAGGAATGTTGTATAGTAAACCGATTTTGTGTCGTTTAAAGCGAAACCATGACTCCGTCAAGAGGGATACAATAGCACGCCTGCAACTAACATTCATCAATATTGCATTACTCTCTCCCCCATTGACAATCAATACTTGTATTTTGTTCAGCATCTAAATTGCATGTACATGATGTGCATAAATATACAACAAATCTGTCAAAATGCAACAACTGTGTACATTTTCTTTTTCATTTCTTACCATTGGTATATTATATTTTGGAAGCTTAAATGAGCTTCTGTTTCTTGCCTTTTTCAGTTTTTCCAATCACACGTTTCTAAAGATCGGAGTTCTCAAAATGCTATAATTCTTGACGATGTTTTTCTGAATAGTATATGTCCACGACATATTCTAATCCGTAATCAACTCTCAAATAAAGCAATTTAGTATTGATCCCTATATATGTAAATATATGAAAGTTCCCAAACGGATGGTATACTGTACGTGAAATTGGAATTTCAATCACGAATTGGCGTTGGATTGGGGTTGGTGGATGAGAGTATTGTTTGGATGGTGCGTGTGTGGTTGGATAGGGGCAGCATTCCCCCTTCTATATTTTTCATATTATTTCTGGAAAACCTTAGGTTTTTCCTGAAAATCAATTATTCCTGATTCCGATCTGAGAAATAAATAGTCATGAACCATGTCAAGGTTTTCTTTAATCCAAATATCAGTAAGAGAGAAATGTCTTTGGCAGTTATAACACTTACCTGATATGTGAGCTCGTAATTATCTTCTGTCACAACTAAATAAACAAAACAAATTGAAATAAAGAGTGTCAATCATAAAAGTCTTATATAGAAAGTGACATTGACAACACTTGTTCATTTCTACTTAAAATGTCGATATCACAAAAACACAAAAAAGAAGAATGATGTAAATTTAAGGGAAGTGAAAGTATATTCAGTGATATAAAAGACCAAGTACTGTGGTGTATACAGTATAGGCTTACAATGATTACGACTTTATGTATTTCAATTGTGTTAAAAGCACACTAGCTATCGATATACATTTCCTTTTATTGGAATCTGAAAGTTTCTCGTCAGACTAAAACATGTCATCCTCGACGTTTTTATGTAAGCAGTCTGTGTCAATACAATATGAAAAATATGTAATATTTATAATACAGCTTTGCCATTCCATTGATACTGCAGGTGTCACACGACGCAGGTTAATTATTAAGTACCCTCAATTGAAAAATGCCAGGATATGTAGTGCTACTTGGCGTTTATAGGTTTATAGTCATTCATTGTAATACATTATAGGCCTAGTAACTGTACTAAGGTACTGTATTTGTCTAGCGCCCAACAAATCCATATTTCAAAACGAGCGACACATGTTCAATTCCATTTACAATGTATTAGTAGTATATAAAGATAGGGCACATGGATGACCAATTTCAATATCATTATTGACATGGCTATAGGCCTTATTTTCTTAATGTTTTGCATTTGCATCATTCCTGCAGGAATTTTCTTATCACGTTTCCGCGATAGTTACCACCGTTCCTTTGACAACAACATAATTTTGTGTTGTAAGGCCTTGCACATCATCGATATGCTTCAGGAAACTAAAGGAAAACAAAGTCAACGTACAAAGATAAAAGGAGTTTAAGAAAATTACAGAAATAGGAGCGGAGAGGTTAAAAAAGGCAAGACAGTCTGAACCCAAAACTAGCTTGCACTACATATCTGTAGAACTTTGGAAGTGGGGTTGTACCCTTCACTATTTAAAGAGGATTGACAGCTGCTATCCTTTGAAGTTCTTATAAATATTGCAAAGGATAACTGATAACCCCCTTTTAATAGAATTCAAAAGTATAGGCTCTTCGCAACAATGTCATTTTAAGGTGGTTTACTACCTTACGCTATTACCTTGTAATTAAGCTTTGGAACAGTTTTCTGTATTGGCATTCTAAAGACAATGCGTTATTAAATAATGATGCATTTCCCAAATTGTATCAAGTCTTGTAATATAATAAAGAGTTGAAAGATGTTTTCAGTTAAAATGTCTTATCTAAATAACCATTTGTCAAAGGTGTTTCATAAGAACTCTTTTGGAATGGAGTATACTGTCACATAAGGTGATATATACCCTTAATATCAAAACTTACTCTCGTCAGCCATCATGACTCCAGCGTTACAGATGAGAACGTGCAGTTTTCGTTCGGATGCCTTGAACTCCTCCACAAAATCCATAGTTGACTTAAGACTGGCCAGGTCCAGCTTACCAAACTCTAAGCTTAGTCGGTCATCGCTTATTATGTTCTGTGTTGAATTCTCTTTCTCCTGTTGGAATTCTTCGTTCATTTGTTCTATAGCCTGCATAAAAGAGCATTGTACAAAAATACATAAGGTATATTATCATACATGTATTTAATTTGGGTTGAGTGATACTACGGACAAAATACGTTCATTACATGTAAATGTAGTACCCAAGTACAATTATGAAAAAAAGTCATCGAAACTGATACCTTATCTACATAAAATGTAGAATAAGTCAGAACATTTAATGAATTTTGCGACGGTATAACTGTATATGCTATTGTCCGGTATTTTAAAATTCTGAAGCTACCCGTATACCTTTCATTATGTGAATAAAGCATTGCATAATACCGGGAGCACGAGAAGAATGCTTTCCAGCAGGCTTTACGTATGTAGTTTGATAGCAAATTCATAAGTCAAAGTTTTTAATTTTGATATGGAGTGTACTTTCAAAATACAGCTAAATACATACTTGAATCGGATATAGATGTTTGTTATCATTGAGAAAGAGCATGTTATTTGCGTTCAAGTATTTACAAAGCATACAAGCAAATCAGCATTAACTCTTAACAGTGTGTATCATGTTTTTTAAGTTAAACTATTAAGTAAATAGTAAAACTATACAAATGTTAACGTGACCTTTATTAATTTATTTGAAAATTGTTTAACGTAATTGCAATAAACAGAAACCGCATGAAGATGAGACATTATGATGGCTAACAGACGAATTGTGTTCCCTTAGATGTCTCGTCAGATGTAGATGTAATAGAAACGTAATACACACTTCTCGGATGAAACTTTTACAACATAAAGTGACGTTAAGTGTTCTATTGTTGAATACCTTACCATATATTGTATAAATACACGTCTGCAGAACTCTCACATTAGTTGCTTCTTACGATCAGTCATTGGTGTATCAAATGATACGTTTACAGACCTTAGCACACGTGTGTATCACTTTGTTGTATAAATGCAAATGCATATAACACATGATTAAATTACACAACGTATTTTAACCTTAGTACCTTTGTAAGATGTACAGATTCTGTATATTCTTCAATTAAAATGTTTAAAATCTAATCAGGTAACTGTATAAATCTATTTAGATGTACATATGTGGATGACGTCATTTATATTACCGTATATTATTGATGATGGTAAATTATAAGCAGCAGTTTGTTCGATTATGGTAGTTACAATATGATCATAACAAGATGCAGATAACGGTGCTTGCTCATGTAATATTTAGATGGGTCGGATATGTTGATTTTATTATGTAGGTAACATTATGGAGATTGCTTATTACATGTACATGTGATAACTGCCCAATTACCTTTTTTTTGTTTGGATAGATATCAAAAGAATCCGTCATTCCCTTGTAGATGAGATAATGGGATATCACAAAAGGGGGGCAGATTCGTAAATTTCCAAACAAGGGACTTACCAAGTGTCTGGGAACTTAAGATTCCCCCCAGAGGGTTTGGATTCCCCAACATTTACTCAATGGGGTGAATGATTCTTTTTCTCTTACCCTGTTGACCCTGGCCTTCGTAGAAAGGGATGTAAAAGTTATTGACTCAATGCGTTGTTTGCAAGAGGTGGATGCAATGTTGACATAGCGTCTTACCGTTGTTATGCTTGAGGAATGTCTTGCTTGCAATAGGGATATTTCACACCGGGAAAAGTGTGGATACACTTGTCCAGGGTAAGGGAAAGCATTACAAATGTTTATATTTATATTACAGAATGTCACCTGAAAATAACTACTGTGTATATTAAAATCAGGACTTGAATTCATCGAGGTTTCTTTGTTTATTTCTAAAGTAACGTAAATGTAAAATTCGTGACATTTATCAATCAGAATAAAAAAAACTATATCGTTTGATTCCAAATTATCTCCAGGTAAAGAACACACACCGAGAAAGTGTTCTTTTGTTTCAACAAATAGATTTTGACCTTTTTTATAGCGTGTCAATAACATAACGGATATTGATACTGATCCAGTGATAAAAGATGTATACATTATTGTTATTTTGTTTGTTTCAAAAAATAAGTTATGCTTTTTCTCCATACTGTGTCAATTATATAATGGGTACTGATACTTATTAAGTGAATTAAATTAACGGTGTTTCGGCTTCGGTTCCCGTGCTAAACAAATCATCTCGTCAGAACACCAGCAACAGATGCCTGGTTACGTTTTTACACACTTCGGTTTCATTTTGATTTTTGATAAATTGTTCTTTTGTTTTTTGAAATTTAGTTTCAAGATGCTTTTATCAAACAAGAAACTACAAAACACACATTCGAGATAAACCTACAGTTCATAATAAGATAGTATATGAAATTTGAATCGGCATTTAAATTTAATCATGCTTGATTTATTTTACAACAAAATTGCAAAACAAGGACTATCAACTTTTATTTATCACTCCAGTTGGCGAAAATGGTAGCACACATGAGGTCTTTATTTGGGAGAAAACCAGAGTTCCCGGAAAAAAACCTACGTGGTTGGGCAGTTGGCCCATACCTTTTCAGGTCCGATCAAAGAATCGGACCGTGGCAGTCATCGTGAAAGGCGAGTTCGCTACCCACTGCGCCACGATTTGGCATTAAATACAAGGATCCTTAGTCATTACTTGGAATAGTCCATATAATACCAGTATCCCTATTTTTTACTTGAATTAACATACCAGGATCTTGAATTAATACTCGGAATATTAGGACTGACTTGTTGGTATTTGTTTAGAATATCCGGTTTTTATATCTTAAACTTTAATCCTTATGATACAATGTACGTAAATCATTCTTGTAGATAACCATGTGAATGCGATTTGTAGTTGGTGACAATATCAGTATTTCTATCTTTAGTTTACAGATTAATGTGTAACAGATACGGTGTTGTATCATTCAAAAACTGACAATGCAGATAACAAAACATACTTATATAATATTTAGATTGGTCACATATGTTGATTTCATTGTGTAGGTAACAATATGGAGATTGCTTAAAATACATGAAAACATAACATTTGTTTTGTTTAATTGAATGAAATAAACGTTTATCCTCTTTGAAATGAGATAAGGGGGTCTTAATCAAAGGGGACAGATTGTTAAATTTCTAGGTATCCGTGTAGAATATCCGGGTTCTGTATCTTAAAATCTAATCCTGACAAAACGTAAAGCATTCATGCAGATCGTCATGTGTGGGCAATGTGCAGTTGGTGACAATATCATTATTCCTATGCTAAGTATACAAAGTAGGATGTCACTAATATGCTCTTGCCACATACAATGACTAATCTTTTGTTTTCAATGCATTACATGTAGACTGTCTAGCATGTTCTTCACAATCATTGGTGCATTTATGACAGGTGTTTATTAAGTTAAGTTCATGTGTTGTGTGATAGCCAGGGGATACGGAATGAAAGGGACAAAAACCGGACGAATATGAAAGCTTACTCTTTCAGCCTTTTCCTTTGAACGACATGCAATGATGACGGTTGGTCCCATCATGGCTATAAACTTGGCAGTCTCATAGCCGATACCTGTCAAAGGGAAAAACTAGGTTAAGCTTTGTGAAGATAACTGTGGTATACAGCTAGACATGTGTTTAGCATTATCAACCGTTGCATAATATCATGAATGTTCAGGAATATTCGTGTACTGAAACAGCAGTTGGCGTTCATAATGGCAGGCAAGATTGCCATTTGAAAAAAGTTTCTGCTTTGCCATTAAACAATTGCTGAAGAAATTACAAAGCATGATAAACAGAATATTTTTTTACCGTTTATATCCTATAAATAGTCAAACAAAGTTGCTACATATTTTATTATGATAAAAATAACGTTATTTTCACTGTCACTGTCTTCTGTTCTTATTCTCTGTCACCCTCCGTTTGTCTCCGCCGATTTGGTGTGCAATAAATATTTTATCTATATCGTCCATGCAGACTAATTAATGATAAAAGTGATGTTCTACACTTTATTCGATCCCCAACATATAACACAAAACGTTATGCCGACAGTACGCTTGATATTGGTTTTGACATTAAACATTGATAAACATAACAAGGCATTTTAGGTTTTATCTAAATATGGATCACTCGTCATTATATATCGACGCAATCAATTTAAATCTAAACACTGAAAAAACAATGTAGCAAATGCATGTTTAATGAATTTTATTTTAGGAAATTGATATTGTCATTTAGTTTCCGACACAACGTTGGGTCTCACGTACAACTATTGATATTGATCGGTACAGTAGACCAGAAATTCAGGAAATGCTGTAATAGCAAAACGAGCATTCCCTTTAAAATTCTGTGAAAGCTTGTGCAGTTATCATCATTGCAAATGGGATACTTTTGCTTAATGCAAAAAGCAGATTGAAATGCTAACGTACTTTTTCTTTCTTCCTTCCTTTTAAAGAGAAGGATATTACCAATAGAAGTAAAGTAGAAAATAAACAGAAGCATCAACACACACAGATAACATAAACCACAGTGTCAATAAACAATAATAAAACAAACCAAGTAGGAAAAAACTAAACAACAACATTGTATCAACACACAAGGACAATATATACACATTGTACACAGCGTCAACTCAGATGTGTAAACATACAACAGCGTCAACTCAGAAGTGTAAACATACAAC
>NW_018485783.1:0-9576 GCF_002113885.1 Mizuhopecten yessoensis | reverse complement strand
GGTTGGAAAAGTTCATTATGAAATTTCAGGGGTGAATGAGTTAATGAATCGTGTAAAGACTAATTCCTCCCGTCAGTATTTGCTGAGTTTATACTGTTTGTTTTAAGGATATCTCCCTACCCAACTTTGACAAGCATCTCCTTTCCCAGGAGAGTTCTACACTTGACATTCCTGTAAATTATCTTTGATGAATCAGGTGTTAAATATTGACCTGGTCAATATGTTCAAAACGAGTTCAAAATTAAAAGAAAAGTGTAATTATTTTCAAAAAGTATTGCATCGATAACAAACTGGTAATTAAATTACTGAATTGGCTAATACTTGAAAGTAGAAAATGGAAATAGCCCTGCAGTCAACAGAAACAATTTATTATTAGCTAGGAACCTTAAGCCGCAATATACACTAAACCTATTTTTTGTGGTGTTTTTCTTCACTTTTTACATATAATTTACATTAATTTTGTATAAATACTATGTTTTTAGTTTGGGCTGATTGTGAATTCCTTTTATAAATTGATAGTCACTTTCACTTCAACAACCCGGTATAGATGCTGTACTGGTGTTAATATTTATCTGTTTTCATTATCTCAGTCATTCACGTGGGTGTTAATTGTCGGTAATGGTCACTTAATTTCTTTATTACAAATAAAATCAGAGAAGAATTCCAATTGATGTCTAGCTTCTACTGCGACAGGATGAATTACCTGTGATACAGGTAACACGTTGAATTACCTGTGATACAGGTAACACATTGATGTAGCTTTGATCTCTGTGTTGCTAGGGGCTATTTCTAACATCATAGTGATAAGCTAAATGGCTTTTCATGTCCCAATGTAATGGTCAAGGTACTCACTTAGACTGGCCACTTGATGAGATTGACCAGCCTGAGGGCTTTGGTCAACAGCTGAACTAAACCTGCATCTAGTATGATGCAATATTATCTTCAGGCCGCTAGTTGAAGGTGAAAAGTGGATCGATACAAATTGTTTCATGTTTACTTGAATTTCCAAAACTAAGGTTTGATTATCTGTTAAAGATGGGTTTCTTTCATTATTAAATATGATTTTCAAAATATGATTGATTCAACAATAAAGTTTTTCTCTGTATAAAAATATTAGCACAAAACATGTTAATTAATTTATATCGATGCAACAACAACAAAAATTATAAAAAAAAATATATGGAAATTAGTTGAATTTTTTTATTGTAATTTCTCCTCTTTCTGTGTGAGACCACAAACACAGGTGGAATATGGCACGTTTTTATTCCTCACAAACAGATAACAATATGTTTCATCTGAGTTTAATCTTTGAACAACTCTTGATAAGATCAGGAAGAAGAAAATGGTGGAAATGTTATCTTTCTGTGTAATGGTTAGCCTTTGTATCTGAAGTCAGTGACTGAGTTTGTTCACCATTAGCCACCCACCCACCCCTGGCCTCTGACCTGTTAGATGAGGGGTGTCGCTTTCCTCCACCTCCCAACCCGCGCTAAACAAAGACCCTCCTCAGTCTAGTGGGGAGGGAGACCAGGATGCGTGCTACTTCACACTTGCCTCTTTCTGGTGTTGGCACGGCAACAGGCTGCTATTGTTCCAAGTTAAATGAATGCTTGGGAATTTTTAGTTTTCCGATTTCTCTGATTTCAAAGCTAGTAGTTTATTGAGGATGTGGCCTTTTCATGTGCTCATGTCTTTTATAATAAGTTTGTCCTCATTGATGACGAGTATATAGATGACTATCAACTCGTGAAGGCCACCTCTTTGTCAGGACAAACAAAGGTTAAATAATGGCAACTGTAGATTTAAACTTCATCCAAGGAAGTCTTATAAATAAAGTCTCAAAAAATTTTGAATACAATTTTTTTGTGAAGTCTGAATAGGATTAATACATTGGGGCTGTAGTAACTTTAAATTGACATTACATTGGTGTGATGTGAAAAGATCAGATGATTCGGGGGTATACACTTAACACTGAGCTTGATTTGAATATTTGAGACCGGCTAAATATGCTGGTGATTTAATCAATAAGTGTATACCTGCCTTGAGTACAATGCACACTGCACACCTGTATTTACCTGAAGGACTGATCACCAGTCTAAGATTTGTACAAGGTTAATTATGGCAGTGTTCACATTGTGCTTCTGTCTTTGTTCAGATAGTTCGTAATATTGTATTTAAAAATGGGGCCGAGTACTTTGTATGCCGTGACATCTTTTGATGCCGATGTTTAGCCATCAGATTCAGGATGACACGTCCCGGGCCGTTTAATGACTAAAGCTGTTGTGTACTTGGGTTTACCGTTATCAGCGTTGGTCTGAAAACACTCCAGCCTTGGGGAATATTGGTTTTACAGCCCTGAAAAAAAGGATAACAATGTCCCCAGCCTCATCTATAGATTTAAATTGTATAATCGGCTCAAGTAAGAAGCTGAAGAGAATGAATCAATTTTAACAATCAAACAAGGATATTTGAAAAACCTTGACGGTTTCTTTTAAAGCCGTAAACAGGCTGGTCTCCTGCGTGGCTCTTACGCTTTAGTTTATATTGATAATAAATCTTCTTTTGAGTCACTTCTGCTATGAAGATGGAACATTTTATAAGGAATAAACTGATTTGTTCTGTTTTTGCCTATAACATTGTAAGTTTTCCAGTCAAGAAATATATCTATTCTAAAAATTCTTAAGATTTTTAAGATTTTTATTTTGTTTTACATATATTTTAGATTTACTGCCAGCTTTATTTTTGCTATGTCAGCATAATAAAAATAAAAGTTCTGTAGCATTGGGTGCTCCCGTGTGTATATTAATCACGATAATCGCCAATCATGGCAGATCGTAAATCTCGTTAATAGGGAGGGTTCAACTGTTAATTATCCAGGTAGAACTGATGCGGGGGAAAATTTCACAGGTAAGTGAGGATAATGTGATTGAAATGATCTGTTAAGGATAACTAACACTAACCAATTCCCAAGTGTGGACCTGCCTGATGGTTATGGGTTTAAACAGAAAAACACACACAATAGATTATTATCATCACAGATAATAGCATCTCAGTTTGCATTTAACAGAGCCAATCAATGGGAGTTAATTAAACAACCGAGCTAGCAGAAACAATAGGAGTGGATGCGGTTCAGATTTCTGGACTCTGTTCAATGCCAATGTTTTGAGTTGGACAACAGAACAAAGCTGTTGGCGTTATCTCGTAGCTCTATCTGTGCGATAGCTGCTAGCTACACCAGTGTGAATATATACCAGAATGTCCTGAGATGAAGCTCAATACGACATTCCATATAAAAACCAATTGAAATGTAGTGTTCATTGTAGGCAATGATTGGGTGCGATTGGGCAGGATGATAAGAGATTGGAGGTATAGAGGCATCTACCCCGCAGTCTGTGGTGGGAATCTCCTGTCCGGCCCCGCACAGATCCCGATAGATAATGTTGCTTAGCAATGAAGCCACATCAATAAATCAATATCTGTGATCAAACCTCTCCCGGTTTTGTACCTGCAGTTGATGTGGAGCGGGCTTATGGCCCCCAGTTTACCTGGATTAGCTGGCTACAGGTGTGTCTGTCAGAGTATCTATAACCCGTCAATGTATGCCTGTAACCTCAATTGATTCAGGCCATTTTGAAATTCTGCCAAAAAAGATGATATCATTAAAAGACTGATAAAGATACGTGAGGTATCATTTTACGAAGGCAGATTTAGTGACATTTCTTTTCTTTTTTTTAACTTGATAATGAATGTGCAGTGAAGAATTTGTTACAAGGTAATAATAGCATTACTATCTAATGATATAAATTGGACATTAATTCCTAATTGTTTCTTACAAAAGTATATAAAGAGAGGAAATTGTATTGAAAAATCATTAAAAAGGGAAATAATTCTCATTTCCTGCACCAAAAAAATATGATTTAGAGATATGTCAGATAGATCAATCCTTAAATCTTTGAGGCCTACATTTCGCGAGAGTGCAACGGAGAAATGTTCCCCTATGACAAATCATCTGATAATGTGCTGCAATTTCAGTAAATTATTTGTAGTACTGTGGGTTTTGAAAAATTTTCAAATGTGTTGTGGACTTTTAAGATTCAGCTTTCCTGATGAAACCACCACAATCTGTTTTTAAAAACTCGATATATATAACGTAAATCTTATATAATTAATAACTGCTGGAAAATAAAGGGTAATCTATATTTAAATCTGAGCTTCATGAATTAAGTAAATCAAAAGGGTTTTAGGAAAGTTGATCAATGTTTTGATGACTGTTCATCGATTCATAATGCTTCTCATAAAATGCTACCAAGACAACCAAACTTCCTGCAATAATAATTCCCTGTTCAAAAGGTCAAGTGGGTAATATACATGTCCAGTGCATGTCTGTCTGACCCATGACTGACCACTGCTGGACAGTGGTCAGTCCTTGTCACATCAATCAGGTGTTGTCTGATTGGCAATGTACTGTTCATGGTCAGTTTCTGATTTGTAATAACTACGTTAAGCTTACTCCCATCAATCATTTTTTGTCGCTTTTTCCAACACAGAAAATATTGAGTTATTTCCCCTGATGCACTTGTCTGATCACACGAGATCTACCTAAATTATAGAGTTTGACAATTTGTTAATAAAGTAAAACAAAACAAAAATGATCCTCATCAATTTCAAAATTATCTTTCCCCCTGTTTATTAGATAAAATCTAGTCTTGGTCCAAAATCATATTGACCTAAAGTTATAGATTGAACATAACAAGTTGATAGTTGGGCTAGCTATAAATAAAACAAAAGTGGTTATTGCTATGTTACAAAAAGTTTCCGTGCGTAAGTTTTGTAAAGAAATTGGATTCTGTAATCTTGGGAAATGATTTGTGTTACAGAATTGTTATAAAAGTAGCGTAATTTCCATAAATTAATTGTCACCAACTAGCGCTAATGATGCACATGATGAGTTGATGAATTTCCTGTCATAAATTATATCAACGTTGTTCCTGATGCAAATGAAACTTTATGCTGCATATGAAATTAATATGCATCTGAAGTTAGGATAATGCAGGTAACACACAGGTGAGAATTTCTCAGGTGTACGGAGCAGATACATCTTTGTTTTTTGTATCTCTTTTATGATGTATATGTCCACTCGACTGTCTTCATTTGCATATACAGCCATGAACGCGATGTAAGCTCATCAATCATAGGCTGCAGTACGAGTGATGAATCATGGGAGCCATGTCGCAGCTAAAAAGGCTGTCATCAGCATCTCAGGAACAACATACAGGGTCAAAGGTCAACTATAGTCTGCTCTGGAAAATGATGGGTTGAGGAGGAAGTCCGAGGTTGATGGAGAAATGGCCGGCCTCCTCTGGCAGGACAGTTTCGCAGGCCATATACATCACATTTTACGTGTACAGGTGTAAAAGATGTGACTTTCTCACGTATAGTAGACGGCTCACACAGGCGAGTCTAGTAAGCAGACTCCATCGGTGCCCACGGGAGGGACACTTTATTGTTTTAAGCAGTCATACAAATTTCTAACTTCTCGTAAGATTAAAAGAAAAAAAACAGTTTTGTCTTTTATTTAAACATCTTTGCTACAGCCTTAAGAAAGAATTTAGTGTATGACACAAATTATAGTTGATATCAACGAAAATATCCTAAGATCAAATTTTAGTAAAGTCTATTTTCGGTTTTTAAAACATTGCTTTGCTAACATATTTTCTTCAATGATACCAGTAAATGGATCTGTTGCAATATTCAACAGAGTAATTCAAAAAACAAAATTATGCAAATTTTTGAGGTTTGCTTATTGTGATGAAGCACCACCATGCACTGGTGTGTAAGTGGTGTATAACACCAGTGGTGTTGGGAGAACCTTTATTTTATTGTTATAATGTTAAAACCAGATCATCTCCCTCGCCTTGCAGCTTCAAATGCATGTGTTGTGCCACATTTTTTTGTGACACAGTGTAGTTTGTTCTGAGCTGAGCGCTGCGTGTTCCAGCGACAATTACGGCTAATTTCCGTACTCTGTTGTTGTTCATTGGTCTGTAAAACATCCTCATCGGATGGAGTGGGTTCACTGATTAGCTTTCGAGATGCGGAGGAGATTGTTGTGGTTTAGTAACCTGGGTACGTTCCCGAGGCTGTAACCATATATCATGGTGCCCATCCATAATGGACTATTGTGATATGATGTATTTCAACACGGGGACAATTTACCTTAAGTAAAATGAATCGCCCAATATTGTTCTGTATGAAATTTAACACCAAAGTTTTTCTTCAAATGTAGGTGGATAGCTGCATGAAAGGAAGACGGACAACAGCTCCATGTGCTGGTGTTCATACCCGAATCAGGCTCTTTATTTCACCATATTTCTTTACATGAATTAAGATAATGGCTGTTGACACATCGATGGGTTGTAGAAGACCATGAGCTCGGTGTTCTGTTCACTGTAGTGATATGGGCCCTGCCTACTCTCCCGCTTTGTATGGGGTAGAAATTGAAGTATTTTCAAGTGGTTTTCAATGTGATGACATAGGATGCCGATCACAGGGTAGATAAGAATACTCCATTTTGACAGTTGTAAAAGCTCGGCCTTGAGTACGAGTCGCCAAAGAGACAAGATACTGTTCATTGTTAAACAAGTTTACAATCGAAGATGGAAGTGATAAAGGAGAGTAATTTTTTTTAAAGTTTTATTAGAGATAACTTAATTTATAATTGATGTCAGAGAACGGCATCTGACAGCATAACAGACAAACCTGATTTATCGTCTTCCTCAACAATGGCTGCCTCTCTTTGACGGTACTGGTTGTAC
Organism: Mizuhopecten yessoensis; assembly: GCF_002113885.1. Classification (NCBI taxonomy): domain Eukaryota; kingdom Metazoa; phylum Mollusca; class Bivalvia; order Pectinida; family Pectinidae; genus Mizuhopecten; species Mizuhopecten yessoensis. Next base: position 2,761 of record NW_018485783.1, on the reverse strand, counting down.
CACTTGTATATAACGTCAAGTGACAAAAGAAACTGGGGAACTCTCCTGTCTGATGAGGTAAAATGATAGAAGTGTTTTATATAAAAAAATATATAGATGTGAACTTCAACCTTGTAGAGAAACTGTAAGTGGCATATAATATGTGGCTTTGTGGTTCGACTTCATACGCATGTCGTTACCATCCTAGAACAGATGTCGGACGATGGTGATGCTACATCACCTGTCTATAAATAAACAAACATTACCTGTACCACTCACCACCATCCCATACCTGTGTACAGGTAAAAGATGCTATGTGGTCGTTAAACGTGAATTAGGAGAATACCTGTGTAGACTACCTGTTACTGATGAAGATGTGAATACCTGTGCCGGGAACAATTGACATACACCTGGGCATGAAAGGTTTAAGGTACTCTAGGAAAGGTGTGGGCACCATCGGGGTAAAAAGGAGGCAAACAGAACAAATAAATTAAGTGGTTCAAGCTTAAACTGTTCCTTAATTTGCCCATTGGAGCTAGGAACTAGAGTGTGAGAGAGTGTAGGAATGGTACAGTCTGAAAGATGGGCAAAGGGAAAGAATGACCTTAACAGAAGAATTTGGGACTGGAGGGGAGGAGGGCTAGAGAGAGATTAATGATGGGAAGGAAAGAAAGACTGGGCCAGTTTATAGGAGGAAGGAGATAGACTGAGAATAGGCTTGGAGGGGAGGAGGTTAGGTTAAATAGATAAATTAAAACGGAAACTATCTGTTGAAAAATTTTGAAATATTTCAACGAAAACAAGTGGATCTGCTAGAGCAACTGGGGAGATAACGTGAGATTTTGGGGTTGGAGAGATAATTATAAATGGCTACAGCTGTCACACAAGGTCTAATCACACCTGTATTGGTTCCACACAGGTACACCCAGGTAGAGTTTTGACACCTGTATCTGTAAATGCCAGCACAGGAAGGTTGTGTGTTCGTACTACACCAGAGATTACACAGCTATCTATGGGCATCATCTGGCATCGTTCTCATCATCCCCAAGTCACTAACGGTCAAGTCACGCAGTACAGATTCTCGCCCAGATAGTGTCCCGGGGTTATCGCCGACGTTCCTCGTTGGGTTCATTGTTCGATTGTTCTTGCACCGGCTGTATTCTCCCTTGTCATGCAATGTGGCCTTCAATCTGCTTCGCCATCTTTTGAGAGCATCACTCAATTTTTCCGCCTCTTTTCATTGGAAAATATGTGGTCGTCATTGATACCCATGTACACCCCTGTACATCTTACGCATCGACTTTTAACATCAGTCATTATGGAAGAATTCATCATTTAACATTTTTTTGAATAGCACGATGAATCATCGTCAAGGTTACAAAAAATGTAGTAATTCAGTAAAAACCTGCAAAGAAATGGGCACACGATACTTGTTTATCGTGTTATTTAAATACCTATTATGATAACATTACCCAATACACCGATTCTGATGACTTTTGAATTCATAAGTTAAAATATCTTTAATATATACTTAATTAATAAGTTTGTTGCATACAAGCTGACCACCTCCCTATTAAAAAAAATCCTGATGGATATTCAGGCCTTCCTTACCTTAATCTCTTGAAACAAAAACAAAAAATTTAACTAAACTATGTTTGTTTGTTATTGAATTCACTTCAAAACAAATTAAAATCAGATGTTGTAATACATGTATATATTTCTTTTAATTTCCTAATTTCTCAAAAGTTATTTTTTTTAAAATGTGAACAGAAGTACTTAAGGTAGATAGAATAACGTAACATGTTATGAGTTTGATAAATAAAAGATAATTTTATTGTAAAGAAAATATTTAGGTAAACTGCTTGTTTACTATCATAGACAATTTTACTTTGTGTGATCATGCTGTATACTATCATAGACAATTTTACTTCGTGTGATCATGTTGCAGAAAATAACGGGTTCCATCACCTTTCACCTGTCGTCAATACCTACCTGTGTCAGATTTAATGAGATCAATTTGTATGACACCTACAGGTATATACCGGGTTGCCCCTGGCACATGACACCAACAAGTAATCGTATGGGTCTGTAAGACTGCCGGAATGTCAGTATTGTTACAGCCAATTTTATTGTCCCTTTATCAATTACCCGAAAATGTAGAGGGCTGTTTAGAGGACAAAGCAGGAGTACCTAGGGATCCATGGCGATCTGTAAGGGATGGCCCACAAACTGCTTCATCTATCATAAAGTAATAAAAGCTGATTGCTGCGTTTGGTTATAGGGCTGATCCAGTGATAACTCACATAGATTGGGGCTATATTAGGACAATAGGGACCATATCTCTGAACTAGTAATCTTCATCCACAGCATATACACCTGTTGTCAGCTCCAGCAATCTATCTGATGTACAGGTGAAGCTAGAAATGGACAGTTATTTAAAAAAAAAAAATGAAAAATCTTTGTAAATCGTTTACTGGTGGTTTCAAAACTATATAATGAACGGAACACTATTTTAAATTTAGACAATACAGTTAACAGGTAAAAATTATCTGAAATCCCTACTTTTTAGTGTACCATCAATTAACAAGTCCAAATCAGCTTTTGTGAAAGATTTTGACAGGTTTCTTAGACAGTGGAACTCTTTAGTAAAAGATACAAGACACTGTAAGGTATCTCCTTAAGGATGTATGCTACCTTATACATTATACGTTTATTTTGTGTAAGAGTTAAGGATATAAGCTGCCTTACATACCTGTGATTTGCGTTTGAGTGAAGGTTATAT
>NW_018485782.1:0-9451 GCF_002113885.1 Mizuhopecten yessoensis | reverse complement strand
TTTAGAAACACCCAGTCCTTCAACAAAAATCACGCACTCCAAGTCGATATCGGTTTTTATCGGTGGACACGTGACGCACTTCTGTCCATTCACTTGTCGGGAAAATATGATAAAATAATAATGTGGTTTATACATGCATTATAAAGTTTTGATGCTGTGATATATATAATGTCAATGTTTTGATTCTGTTGCTTATTTTGTTCCTGTTTTGATGTTATGTATACTTTGTCCCTGTTTTGATGTTGCGGTATATATTGTCCTTGTTTTGATGTTGTGGTATATTGTGATACATGCTCTTTTGTTTTGTGTATTTTACAAATACACAAGTCCTGCAATTTTACACAAAATATAACAGACTGGTGATGTTTCAGGCTTTGTCAATTACAAATATACATTGAATTATTATTTTACGATGAAATGAAAGGCTTGTGTTTAACCAATGTTGTATTGAAAGGCATTTCTACACTGAAATTAATTCTAAAAGAAATCTAACACTAACTAAAAGGACCTACTTTTTGACATCAAGTGACAAAATTCGTCCTAAATAATAACCCATGTGCACGAGTTTTGACTTAAATACAGACAAGTGGAAATTGTGATAGCTGTTATCGACTAAGTAAGCACTTAACAAGATATTGTGGATTTTTTAATTTGCTTCTATATCATTCATGGATTTTCTAAAAATTATATCCGTTGTTTGTGAAATTGTTTGATGCTGTTGTATATATTGTCCTTGTTTTGATGCTTTGAAATTTTCTGCACTTTTGTTTTGTGTATAATACAAAAACGCCAGTTCTGTAATTGTACACAGCATACAACAGTCTATTCATGTTACTGGCTTTGTTAAGTTTCATATATACCTTGAGTCATAATTAAGCTTTTATACGATGTAATGCAATGCTTGTCTATATACATTGTTGTATAGACAGGCATTTCTACACTGAAGTTGATCTTAAAAGGAATCCGGAGACATAACAATAACTTTGAGGACCTACTTTTTGACATCAAGTGACAAAGTACGTCCTAAATAATAACCCCTTTGCTCAGTTTTGGACTTAAAACAGATGAGTAGAAATTGTGATAGTTGTTATCGACTAAGTAAGCGCTTATGTAGATCTTGTGGATATTTTATTCGCTTCTCTATCTCTCACGGGCTATCTAAAAAATGTATACGTTGTTTGTGAGATGGTTGGAAATGACTTGTGATTTATATTCTGCTAAATAATCATAATATTTGAAAGTGTTTGATATTATGAAGTTTAAAGTATGGAAAAGAAATAGAAATACTCAATAACCGAAGGCTGAAATCTATATTTAGCACAGCCAATGCTGGAGTCGGAGGATTAGTCCTAAGTACATTGCTATTTTCATATGCATAAATAGTATTACAAATGATATTAACATATAATGACATGAAGTTGTTGGCTGATGATACAACACTTTTTGCTTTTATGGATGCTAGAAAGGGTTAAAGTTGCTGAAAATGAAGACCTAGTGAATATCATTACACAATCTTAAATATGAAATGCTAGATTAAACCTTGTAAAAGGTAACTTTATTATCTTACAAGAAAAAGAGATGGTTACACTGTCACTTCAGAATGAAACACAAACTGCTTATGGTAATTTGAACGAACATGTCCAAATTATACGGAAGTACATTGGAACACCTATAAGCAATTACACTGTACATATTTTAGATGCCTTAAATATAAAACTTGAAAAAAAGAAATATAGCTTTATTATTATGTTTATCTGGCCCGTACAAGAATAATCTGATGCAACGTTGTGACATGTCAACCCTTAATCCCTTTGTCCTGAATAATAACTTCTGTAAACCTTTTTGAACTTGAACTTAATACAGTGAATATGACAATTTGAACTTGTGAGAGCTGTTATCGGCTAGGTAAACATTAATTTTGATAGCGGGATTGTTTTTATGGGTGAGTAGCACATGTGTTTACTTCAAAGTTCATGACTTACACCATTTAGGTAAGGTTGAAAAGGAACACAAGATTTCATCCCTATATAGATGGCTTCATTGGGCCATTGAAAAGCTTCAAGTACATCCCCTATAAAGGTAGATACCGTAGATCATTCATTTCCACAAAAGAATCCCCTACATATGTAACAACTCTAGACGGATATGAAACTCCAATTACATCTCCGCTATAGGTGGCTACATTGGGTAAAGGCGAACCTCCAAATACATCCTCTATACAGGTAGCTACATTGGGTAAACACGAACCTCTAATTACAACCTCTATACAGGTAGCTACATACGGTAAACGCGAACCTCTTATTAAATCATCTATACAGGTAGCTACATTGGGTATACGCGAACCTCTTATGACATCGTCTAATCAGGTAGCTACATTGGGTAAACGCGAACCTCTTATTACAACCTCTATACAGGTAGCTACATTGGGTAAACGCGAACCTCTCATTTCAACCTCTTTTAAGGTAGCTACATTGGGTAAACGCGAACCTCTAATTACAACCTCTATACAGGAAGCTACATTAGGTAATCGCAAACTTCAATTACATCCTCTATATAGGTAGCTACACTGGGTAAACGCGAACCTCAAATTACAACCTCTATACAGGAAGCTACACTGGGTTAACGCGAACCTTTAATTACAACTTCTATACAGGTAGCTTCATTGGGTAAAGGCGAACCTCTTGTTACAACCTTTGTGCAGGTAGCTACATTCGGTTAATGCGAACCTCTAATTACATCCTCTATACAGGTAGCTACATTGGGTTAACGCGAACCTCTAGTTACAACCTCTATACAGGTAGCTACACTGGGCGAATGTGAATCTTCAATTACATCATCGATATAGGTAGCTTCACTGGACCAACGTGAATCTCCAATTACATCCCTTACATGTAGAACTACACTTGGCCAATGTGAATCCCCATGACATACCTTTCATAAGTAGCTTCAGTAACTCCAGTTACATTCCCTACACATCTAGATACACAGGGTAAGTGTTCAGAAGTAGCTACACTGGGTCATCCCAGTCCTATCCCCTACATGTGAAGCTACGTTGGATGAATGTGAACATCCAATTACATCCTTTACAAGGTTGTTACACTCGGTCATTGAGAACCTCCAATTTCATTTATCCAGCTGCACTGAGTCAATGAGTCAATGTGTATGTCTTAAGATATGTACAAAACGTTTTCAACTTGATATTTCCATCGAAAAGTAATATCACACGATATAAATTATACATTTATTTTAGATGATTATGCAACTGATTATATTTATGAAATACGTGTGGTGGAGCTAGCCATATTAGGCACAAATTTAGCTAAAGGATGCTCATTTTGTCGTGAGCCCCTTCGTCTGTCATGTAGTGTGAATATTCATATTAAGTGCCGTAGCTGCATACATGAAGCATGTTGCAATAGGGATAAAAACATGGAAATAATATCTGGGATGTCAACACAAATTAGATGCTGATATGTTACATACATGTATGTGAATATCTTCATGTAAAGTAGAAAAATAAATGTTTACTTGTATATTTGTATATGCCAAAAAGTTACAGTATATGGTTACAAAAAATGGACAGTCAGGACTCTCATATAACCACTTAAAACTCGCTTTTGAAAGGGGAGCGTCAGAAGGTCTTGAAAATGTTTTAAAAGAAAAGAATTCATTTAATGCTGTCAGAAAAATCAAGACTATCCTGAACAAAATTATTTATAATATTTCTCAATAAATTCAGTTTTGTTTATTTTCTTCATTACTTATATATTTACGTAAGATATTACTTTCTTCCCCAATTTTACAGATAATAGTAAACTGTATTTCGTTATAAGTACAAAAAACAATATAATTAGTGTAATTCAGTATACATTTGACTTCAACTCTATGCTTGCTGGCAATGTTTTACCTTTTTGCTTTTTAAATAATCTTTTAATCTTTTTCTCTAAGTCCCGTAACATTTACTTAGTTGTATTGTGTTTGTATTATTTGCCTTATAGTTGTAATGTACATATATACGTGCTTGGGTTGTATTGTTATTAGTGCTTATGTCTTTGTGTGTATTGGATCATTTACAGGTATCTCATGTACAGTTGTTAATTGACCCTCGTGTGCTGCACTTTTGTTTACATCATCAACGTATATTGTCGAAACATAACATTTATTTATTTAAAATCGGTGTTTATTTCATCTAAATAAATACTTCAGTTTTTGCCAGTGCTCTGGTTAAAAATGCCTTATGAAAAAAAGTTCCTGTTAATTTTTACTGGTTTTAACCGTCAGTTTGGAAAAAAAATATAGTTTGAACATATCTTGCTTGTCCTTATTCCTTACATAATGATGCATGATTAAGCAGAAAATGGAAAAATACATATGAGGTTTTGAGACAAATATTGTAATGTTACGTTATAAAGGATGTCCTATTTTGTTGTATCTAAACATGTTTCGGAACACTTAAGCGGAGGTTTTCAAAATTTTGACCTTATAAGTACCACTGACGGAACGATATGGCCATGTTGTTAAGGTACGTTTGGCTAACTGCAGCGACACACAATCTTTCAGATAAACTCTTCTTTCCAACGGATTCTTACTATAGTGATTGTTTCACGGCACAGTGTAGCTGACACTCCTTGTGGACTATCCATTCCCAAGGTTGGATTATTCTGCAGCCGGAGTTGATTCTAGCACGGTTTATATATATGAAACACAGGTTTCAAACGCAGTGTCTCACATTTGCAATGTTATGAAAGAGTGTCTTGAGTTATTTCCCTTTTCTGCATTTCTATAAATATCTCGGAACACTTCAGACATAGATTTACCGAAAGGAATGAAATGGTTACGTGATGCAGTCAATGTTAAGTGTTTAATCATGTAAGACTAATTAATGTTAACAATATACCCTTAACACTCACTTCTAGGGATTATTTGCCATTTTTCTAATAATGGTCTTTTGAAACCATCAAGATAGTCAGATTTTGATTCATAATAACAACACTTTTCATGAAAATGCGTTAACGTTGTTCATTCGAGAAAGTGCTCTTTTTTTTCAAAATTTCTAAATATTTATCTAGATTTCTGATTTATGATAATTGATAATAACTTGAATTTCATCGTCACGTGGTTTCCGTAGTGATTCAAGTCAATGACCATACACACGTGGTTTCTATAATTAATTATGCTGTTATATATTAGTACGTGAACTTTCTATAGTAGCACAGATGCAAGACATGCCCTTTCTATATAAATCGACAGTATGCCGTAATCACATAATTGAGCTGTTTACCTTTTTTGAGGATAGTTCTCCCAAATCGCGATATGAGCATGGTTGATTTTCTCCGAATACAAAGAAAAGTAAAAAAACCCAGATAAAACATCAAAAGATAAATAGTATACAGGTTATATGAAATATACACTTATCTAAAATACATCTTGTCATTGTAGGTAATAGTAAAACAAAAATGCAATCATATGTAATATTTGCTTTTCAATTAAAGTTTATTTGATATAAGTTTCTATTAAACATAGTGTGTGTCATGGATTAACTGCTATAAATGCAATTAAGCGTTTTAATAGAATCGTGTTTCACATTAACCACTTTGGTCGATTTGAAAAAACAACATCCTTCTTCATTCTTCGAGCGTAGTATACGTATAAGCTTTAGACTTCTCCATTCGTGAATCAATGAATAAAAATCTGAAATAGAAAGTACAGTGATCATTAATATGATAAATGGAACCCGAGACTGTGAAGGACTAAAGTTTCATGGTAGGTTTAACCTTAGTCTCTACGTAACGTCTATTTTGTAACTAATGAAACATTTTTTTTTGTTTTAAAGTTTAATATCACAGAGAAATGTTGCACGTTACGGACATAACATAATGTTCTACTATAAGTTACCAATTATGTAAGCCACAGTGGAAATGCTATTGTACCAGATAAAATATCTCACTGGCGAAAGCGCTTCAAAGCCACACACTTATGTAATAGTGAACATGGTGTTGTACCAGTAGTAAATATATCCTACTAGCAAAAATATAGCTAGGTCACTAGTCATAACAGATCACATGGTGACGAATTAAATGTTTCTTTAGCACAGTGTGCAAATTTAGACAGATGTCAAAATATCCTCCACAAGTTTTTCTATCATATATTAAATAGTATTATCCTGTTTTGAGATTTTGTGAAAATGATATCTGTATATTGTCCGCAAAATAGTAGCACATATGTCCAACGGTAACATGGCGATTCTAAGTTTCATCATCAGAAAAATGTATGGTCTGCTGATTGAATAAACTAAGATTTATTGAATAAAATTGTATATACTGTCGAGATATTTTGGGTTCTCTTCATAATTCATACATCGATTCAAGTTACTTTACACTTTGGATTAGTAGATGTTCTGATATGAAATTTTTCATATTCCTTTTCATAAAAAAACAAAAGATGCCTTTTGGCTTGAATGTAAGCCATTATACATTTTATATACGTACACAATGAGAACACATGCGATTCCGGTATAACCAGCAAACAGGAGGAACGTGAAACCTCGGAACCAATCAACAGTGGCGGCGTAGATGGCGTTACCAGTCACGATTCCTACAACGGCACAAATAGTCTCTACTGCTGCAACTCCGGCAAATAGGGAACCTGTGTACAAGAAAAAGGGTACAAAAATGTAAGTGTATTATGTAGGTGCTTTGTGTCTGGTTAAAGTTGCTTTGTGACTGGTAAAACGTACTGTTTTTGTCTAGTTGTTGGGCGAATGATGATACTTGACTTGTTGGCCAGTTGATGTACTGTGAAAGATGCTACCTTCCTTGTTGTTCAGACGGTATTGATTAAATAATGATGATTGCCTTGTTATTTGGTGTTGGGTGAACACTGAACTTGTTGTTCTAGATCTGTTGTGAGAATTTTGCTACCTTCCTTGTTGTTCAGACGGTGTTGCATGGATGATTATACTTGCCTTGTTGTTTAGGTAATGTTTTATGAATAATGATACTTAATTTGTTTTTCAGGTGGCGTTGTGTGAATGATGATACTTTCCTTGTTGTTGAGGAGGTTTTGTATGAATTATTATACTTGCCATGTTGTTCACAACGTGTTGTCTTGTTGTGATATACAATTTTAAGTTATTCCTCCTATGTGACCTTAACAGGCAATGACTGTGACTATCCCAATTATATTTTTAATGCAATAACATTGATAAGAAAAAAAAGAAAAACAACGTCAGATGTCTTTTGACTAAATACATGTATACTCATATTGTTGAGGTGCAATGTATGTTATACCTTCTGAAAGGGATTTAATAGGCAATGCCTGTGTCTTATCCAATTTTATTCTTAATGAAATACAGAAATACAAATAATTTGAAACTAAATGTATAACAATGTCAGAAGTCATTTGACTGAGATAATTATATCGGTGAGGTGGAACAGATGATACTTGCCTTGTTGTTCAGGAGATGTCATGTGCGACATTATCGCTCTTATGATTGGCACAGGTAAAGCACCCATGAAACTGATAAAGGCAACTGGAACATAAGAAAGAGAAAGTAGAGTGTTGCAAATATTTGTTTAGTTCTCGCGTTTAATTGCATATCTTACTAAAAACAGACGGACATACCAATTAGCATCATGAGTTCGTTAGTCGCCAGTGCCTCTAGTACGTATCCTGCTATATAGGATAGAGTACCTATAATACCGATCACGTGTTCCCCCATACACATCTGGAAAGGTTTCATGAGTCCCATACCAATGACGAGGGGCAGTCCTGTCCGAAGAGTAGTGTACAAGCCCACCTTCACAGGCGTCCAGCAGAACGGGGAGTTAAGCTGATACAGCGTCTCAATGCCAGTCTTCCCAAAATTAGCGAGAAAACTGAAGAGCAAAGCCAACAAACACGCCCAGAACTTCCAACGTTTGCCGACAGGTGAAACATCTTTGGTATAAAAGAGAAATATATTTCTAATCGTCTGCATAACACTGTGTTTTCGTGAATGTTTTTTTTGCAGTGTTTCCGGAAAAAAAAGCGCAACCACGACTCCTATACATGTGACAGATGCACTGATCGTCATTGCCGTGTAATAGCCGACGCCGTCAATAAGGTAGCCGGACAAGGCTGATCCCACTAGGGCGCCCATGCCCACCGCTATCTCTATCAATACTATAGCAAAGGTTCTTGACTTTCCTGACCGAGTGATATCTGCTACGGCAGCAAAGCCGATAGAAAGGGAGGCGATCCAGCCACCAGTGGACCCGCCCACAAACTTGAAGGCAAGCAAGGCGTAAATGTTCCATTTAAGGTATATGCCTACTGCAAACATTGCAGTTGCGATAAATTGGCCTGTGACAGTTATGAATATAAACGGTTTTCGTCCATATATATCACTCATTGACGCAAATAAAAGGTTGGAAAATATTGCTGGAATTCCAGAACTTAAGGCAGCGTAAATATTGTAGGCGGATGCGATTCTTTGGACCTCTTGTTGGTCTAAATACTCCTGAGAAGTTTTGTTTTCAAAGCAAACGATTTCATCGACACTATTGTTAAAAAGTTTACCTGGAAATTGTTCTTCTTCGATAACATCATAAACGTATTGTGCAATGATCAAAGAATTGGTAGCAAAGCTAAAGAGCATGATAAAAACTACAGGTCCTAGCAAGTAGAATTGCAGCGGAATCCTGACCTTGACATCACGTCCGGTATCGCACGGTTTTATGTCCACGTCTGCTGTCGCAGACTTAGAAAGAAGAGGAGATTTCTCATCAGATATTTCACATGACTCAAATCGGTTGGCTTTTACAACAGGGTCGGGAAATTCTTCCTTTGGCTGTTTGCCAGAGAAATCGGAGTTCTCCATTTTGTTATGAGAAATTAAGGTTAGTCATCCTTGTTGGTCAGCATACTGTTTATCGGTTTTGAAAGTCTACGTCTTGCAGAACTACTCCAGCCTACCGACAAAAATACAAAATCTATTAATAATTTCATAGATCCTGCAATCCAAATAATGACACTAATAATATTCTTATTGTGTGTAACATAAGATTTATTGAGAATCTTTAATATTCACTGACTTGATATTAATTTATTTTTACAGAGGAATGTCTTTTTATTGGAATAACTATTATGTTATGAATTAATTTCAAAAATTACACATACAAAAACATTACTTTTTACCCAACTATAGAAAAAACATTACTTATTTCATTACTTGATGTTAAGAACCCATTATTTAGAACTGTTAAAGAAAACAATATATGAAATTGGGTACGTAAAAAATGTTTTTTTTTTCGTAGGAAGCACTTAAGAAAGGAAGGCAGATCATGATACGTATTATGTTTAGTATATATGTGAAAGACGTGAAAAAGATAGAGCATGCAATACATGCAGTCTTGTATATGCGTGGTGGAGTGAGAAAGGCAGATCATGCTACACATGAAGCGTTGTATAT
>NW_018485781.1:0-9426 GCF_002113885.1 Mizuhopecten yessoensis | reverse complement strand
CAAACTATCATTGTATCGCTCTATCAGCTGACAAAACGATACCCATATGTCATGTCTACCTATTAGCTGGCAAAACGTTAACCAAAATATCATGTTTACATATCAGCTGACAAAACGATATCCCAAATATCCTAAGGTCATTTTGTCAGACAAAGCGATATCTTAGCCCTATACACAGACTTTCTCCGGTCCCTTGTATGAAGTTGAGCTAAACGATTCTGGGCTGGATAAAAATATACGGATTGGGGTGTCAGAATACATCACTACCTCTAATCTTGATCTGAATCTAACTAACTGTCACACGGGTAATATGAAAAAACACCCGGATGTAGGATGTTGAGTTTGTTGATATAACCCGTTATTTGAACATCGATGGGGATTCCCATTGACAGGAACATCTCAGTAAATATAAAATAGATCACCTGTCAAAGCGCCTCCATCCGTCTTATAGATACACAGACAGTGACTTAAATGGATAACTATTACTGAAAAGTGTCTTGTTCAGCCATCATGAATTATTCATATCACAAATGCATCATATTATGATAAATGTATTTTCATATTCTCATATGTACTCATATAACGGGCGATCTAACTACCATTGCATTCTTTTCAGATATTACTCGATTTGTGTGGTACATATGCTTGCACAATTACGTCATATTGGAATTCCATGAACACATAAAACTCGAAGTGTGGTAAACGTCCCTGAGGCTCTGTCTGAGACAAAAAAAAACGTTCATTTAACATTCCTGATATTTTCTAGTCTGGATTTAATAGTTTGGTTATTCTTTAAGCATGAAATCGTCAGGGAAACTTGCATTCTGATAATTTTTAGATCGTCTGAAGTTACTTCCATTTTCAATGGAGCCTTACCATGTTAATGTGCTGAAAGCATTGTAAACGTTTCCCATATGTTGATTTTAGAGACATATAGGTTTACAAATACTCAGATGAATATTATACTTTTGTATTTTATTGTTTTACTGAAATATTTAATTTCCGAATTTTTTTTTCTCCAATTGGTTTTCCTCCCTCACAAAAAACAACGTCTGTGCCTTAGCTGCGTCGTAATAAAAGCAAAGCTTTAGATTGTTGTTGACAGTGTACACGACGTTTATTGCTTAAGTGGATAGCATTGAGTTTGATTGCTGTAACTCGAAACAGTGACCTTGACCTTATTAAAGGAAAAATACAATGTACTTTATTAAAACTAGTAAACGTTCATTGGTTGCTGAATGTGTTAACAGATCCATCATGATGACTACTTACTTGTCCTACTCGCTGGTTAGCACATCTCTGTAAACGTATATAGAACTCTCCGCGTTACAAATATATCCTCGAATGCAAAATTAATCAAATTTCTGCATTTAAATCGCTTGTATTAAGGCGAATTAGGTTTGAAATTTAAAATTTAACTAACATACACGTGAGAAAGGAAAACCCAACTCATCGGTCCTTAATATTCCAGAACACGGATTTTAATTATAAAGTTTTGACGTAATTCTCCGATACCATCGATCAACAGACATCTCGTTAGCGCAACTATATTTACGCCACGAGACTCCAGGCGATATTCCCCGGGGGTACGGCAAGGTTCAAACCAATTTGTTAGCAAATCTGTTTTTGTTTTATTGCTAGCACGTAGTTTATTCAAGTTTCAGGAACTGGGCTTAACTCGGCTATAAATTTCTACTGGATGTGCCTTGTTGATTTCAATGTTCTCATGAAAAACGAATTCATTACCATTAAGTTGATCAAAGTAGTTCAGACTGCGCCAGTTTTTATACCCCATTTCTCGACTGTTAAACTGCCATTCTAAACATGCTTTTCGTATTGGTTTACTCCCTCCCCCCGATTTGACAGACTTATGTGGCATGTTGGCTGAATGGTATAGGCCTGCACAGCAATCACTGCCTCCAGTTGTGAGACGCGATGGAGGAATTCTTTGCTCCCGTGCGATCCTACTGGTGCATATCAGTGTAAGACGATAGTGTTAATTTTCTCCCTATAAAAATAATGGAATCCTCTAGCACTGTCAAACAAACAAAGCATAAACATTCCGCAGGGTGCTGTTGCACCGTATCGCTATACATACTGCAGATTAGACTCAATTCGTGAGCACATATTTTTCGCGATTTGAAATTCATAAAAACTTTGTCTCGCTATAGAAATGCTAAATACATTCATATGGGCGTTGTTATTGTGTTAATATTTCCGAGCACCTCTTTACATACGTCATGACTATTGGCGACTGAGGGCATCATTTTCTCAAATAGTTCTTTATTAGAATTGGAAAAAAATAATCTTAAATAAAAAATCTTATGAGGTTAAAAAATATTTTTTGAATTTTTTGATATAACAGTCATATATATTTCATTATTTTTTAATGCTTTTTCGTGTGGAAATTGACGACGAAATGTATTTTATCAGGAGCAAGAAACCTTCGAAGACATTACATTTGTGATAAGAAACGTATACTTGTGGAAGACTTGTGGACTTTTCTTCAGTTAGCCGATATTCTGTTTACGTGATGTCTAGTTCGTATATATAATAATGTCGTGTTTGTTGTTAAATTAGGTTATTGTGTCCTTCGCGATGTACCTGGTAGGTACTTACTACTTACGTGTTTTATTTATTTCAAGTTTTGAGAAGACCGTGAAGGTTGACGATATAAGAGACAAATAGTCAAGAAACATAAATATTGTTATCGTGAAAAACATAATACACCACACCCTTTGAAAGCTATTCCTGACCGAATTTCACAATTTACGACGCATTCCTTATCTACTCCGTTCCCAGATTTCTGGATTCCGTTGTAATTTTGTGTTAAAAATTCCCTACAACTCAGGGCCAACAGAAAGACTGGGTACCTATGAGAATGTCACAACGAATATGATAATAGAACTCGTATAATTAACAGTTTGAATGACAGAAAGCCGATATGTGTCCCAGAGTCCCTGGGTAAGGCGGGTTCCCTGGTGTAGGGCTCAGCTCGACAAACTACCGACACTCAATACTACACCCGCACCCGACAACACGCACAGTCTGACCAACTTGACATAATAAAAATATAATATTAAATGTAATTCGTTATTAATACTTATGTGGTAAACAGGTGTTCTTTTTATGCATATCAATCATACATTTTACTAATGTTCATTTCGTGTGGATATTGAAATTAATTGTATTTTCGTGTAAAATTGAAGTTATTGCGTTTGTATATGCTTAATTTTTTAAGTTAAGCTGACGGATCGGAAGTAGAACGAGGATCGGATTATCCTCTGAATGAAACCAATTTTATGACCATTAAGATGGACCCATAATCAATGGTTACAGAACAATACCAGAAGGGACACAACCTTACCCCTGATAAAAACCCGAATGACTACTTATACACTTAAGTCATTATAGACCAGAGGATAAATCGCCCATAATGATACCTTATTTGTATTTCAATATTTCCTATGCAGATTGGGTCTTTAATTTGCGACCTTTCCGATACGTCTCGTGTCCCTATTAAGAGTTAATTAAGTAGAAGAAAAATCGGTGATATTTTCCGCATGATTTAAAATTTATTTTCAAAATTAATTATTGTATTGTGTTACCCTTTTTAAAAAACAATGTCTTATATTCGTTATTGATACAGACTTATCGAAACATTTAAACGAAACAGGTCCTGAATTTAAATTTCTCCATTGGGAAATCACTGGTAAATCCAAGGAAAATCTGAACTCGCGCTGAGAAACGTTTGATAAACCTGGGTCAGACATAATTGATTTATTCGCAGTCTGTATTAGAAAGATTCTAAACCCTTATTAAAATGTTATGTTAAGTCCTTTAAAATGTCGTTTTACTCCAATTTGAAGAAGAAAAGAGGATTGCTGTTATACTCAAAAGTGCAATTTTAGATTTTTCATTATGTTTTTAAAAATGTAAAAATATTCATTATATATATAAATTACGGTGAAGTTTATCCGATTACAAATACTGATTTATCTCAGAAAAAAATAACGAAAATAATCTTATTATGCTGATTAAAATAACAGGAAACATCTCCATGAACAATTTATCTTATTTCTTCAATGTCTTTTTAACGTTGTTTGTTCTTTCATGATTCGCCAGAAATACTTAAAATCGAGTTTTTCGATTTAAAGGAAAACACCCATCGTCCTAACCATCCTGATTCATCACAAACCAGCACTCCTTGCTTTTATGTTCGAAGTTTATGGCGCAGGGCGGTTACATCATTTTTAAGCGAATTAATATAGTTCATATTCAAACCATTAGTTCCTTTTAATGAATGGGCCAAGCCCTTGAAGTTTAAAGCATTTGTTTTATAGAAGAATTCGCGTTTGTCTTGGCTGTCGGAAGGGATTGTGGTGTATCTGAGCACAAGATCTTTTGATTTGAGCACTGTGGAAAAAGTCTCATGCTTTGAAAGAGGGTGTGTTTGTTGTAAGTGGTATTGCATCCGTCTATTAATCTATTCAGGCATTTATTCTTTTAGACGATTTCAGTGATAACGTATACGGTCATCTAGTGAATCCCTCTTAACATTTGTCTGCTTCCGGCCGAATCAAAAGTCTGATCAGCTTAAAACGTTGCGTTGTTAATTTTTATAATTTGCCCTTTCGAAAAAATAGATACATGATTGGTTAGTATATTTTAGTTGAAGGTCGTTGTTTTGAATTCCATGGCATGTATAGGTTTGTTTCCAGAACTTATTAATAATGAAAATGATTCTGATTTAAAAATTAGCTAACTGTGTTTTCAAGCTAACAAAGCGTTATATATCTTTGGGATTGGTTTGTTCTATCATTCTGGAGATATCGTAAGAAAGACGAACAGTGCACGTGCATATTCGCCGGGACTTCCTTTGGTAGTGTGTCCTCTTCTCTTTCGGGGTGTCGTATAATTTGGGTATTGTTTGTGCGTTACGTCCTATTAACAGCTTTGACCATTTATGGTGGTGGAGGAAAACCGGAGTACCTGGAGGAAAACCACCTACCTGCTACCAATACCTGGCGACTGCCCCACGAAGGGCTCGAACCCGTGACCCTGTGGCGGAGGGCTAGTGATCGTAGACGGACACTTATCCACTTGGCCATTGTATGTTATGGCATACGTATTTGGTATCATATGTTGCTCGATAGGGAATGGGTTAGTGTTAATCTTGCGTTAATTTAGTTTTTTTGGTGGACCCATTGAAGGGATGCGATTTAAACGATTATTCACATTATAAAGAGCGAATACCAGATAACTTTTGAGGGCTGCTATGTCCTCTTGGTCATTCTATTGGTAGACGCTAGGTGGCGTTGCTACGTAACTCGAACGAATGACGCAACCACCTGGGACCTTTCGTAGATAGGAGGCAGGTGGTACCATCCCCATCCCTACTGAGAATCAAGAAGGACAGTCGCCATTGACTGATCAAAATGGACACTAGCTATCGAGAGATCTCTGGCAAGCTTTGCACAGTGTTGTGAGTTATGGTTTACACCTCACCCGTTTTTACAATTATAAGTAGTTTGCAAAATTATAGTTAAATTTCCGACTGGAGATTTGTCTACTTAATTCTTCTAATTTAAGAACCCTCAAATGAAATTCTCCCTGTAAATAAAGACGCTTGCCAATTATATAAAGACACTCGTGAAAAGAGCGCCTCATATTGGATGTCGTTTAAAACGGTCTAATTGAATTATCAGATGGCCTCCGTATCACGTTGGGGGAGTTTGGTTTCGGGCCCGGTGTGCCGTGAAAGGGACAACTGTCACTGATGAGTGATAGTGAGTTATTCCGTTTTATGGTTACTACACCAACTATACGACACTGTCATATACCGTACACTAGGACGAAACAGTGCCGGGTCTGTTGTAAGTCAGTTGTATCGCCAGTACACGAATGTTAAAGTACATACAGACAAGCAATCAGTGCTGTATACAACGTGTGTACGACCCGAGACCCGTAATAACCCATCCTAAGACCGGTGACTTACATCATGGTACTACAACAATAGCAATTAGAACATTAGATATGAAAATGGGGTTTGCCTTTCGGAACCCCTCGGCCGATGGAGTGTGGTCCTTACTTAGAAGAAATCATAATCGACCGAGGTTTAAAAAGTGCTATTGATTCCGAACACCGAGATGTTGCGAAAATTAAGTATAAGAACGGCAATCAATCGAGGTGTTCCGAATGGAAAGGTCTATTCCGAACAATAACGGTTCTTTTGGATGGCGATTTAGAACCTTTTGTGTTTTTGGCAAATAAGAAGAAGCTTCTTCAGGAAACATAAAAACACCCTTTTGTTATGATGCTCGATTTACCCACGCGAACAAATTTTGGACCAGTGTCTGGTTATATTCCAGTTTAGAATGATTGTGAGATTTGCTCTGAGTTTTATGGTAGACATGTGGTGCCGAGCTTAACTTTAAAATGAATACCACGGCTAGGAATTCCGTGTTTCTAATTGCTTGAACTATGCTGTCTGTGAAGATCAAGATTTAACGACACAACACGTTAGAGATTGTAGATAATACCAAGGAAAACGCAGACTAAACCGTATTCATCGGAACACCTCGGGTCTTACTATCTTTGGAGTTTTTTCCTGGAAAAATGGCCCCAGGTGTTCCGGATGAACTGTTCTACCACTGTGACAAGATGTTCAGCTTATCCAGGTTTGATTTAACCAAGATTAACGTATTATCGAAATGTCACGACCTAATAATGCAACATTATCAAAAAATTGCTTTTCTTTTGTTGCTTTATTACGAGTAAAGAAAACTTACTTAGTTACAAGTGTTGGTCCAGTTTTATTGATCCTCTATTAGATGAAAAAAAATCAAAACAATCAAAAATGAAAGCAATATGTACTTTCCTTGCATTCAAAATTATCGTCATGGCTTCATATTACTTTCTTTGTACTTAGCGTCCTATTATGGTAATTTAAGGATAAGTTATGTTTTGGTGGTGGTGGAAAACCGGAAAATCCAGAGAAAAAATCACCGACCTGTGGCCAGTACCTGGCAATTGCCCCACGTAGGCTTCGAACTCGCGAACCAGTGGTGGAGGGCTATAGTGATACGCCCTTACCACTCGGTCAAAGCGGCCCCTATCATCGTCAGATCATATACCCGACACTCGTTTCTACTTGCAAATGATCATGTGATCAATCAAACCAAAACACATTACAGTTTTTATTATAAAAAATATATATATTTATACCCCCAGCGAGATTGTAATTACTGACAGCAAACTCAATGCTGCAGAAACGATACGTTTGAACTACTGCTTTTACGTTCTGTTACAGCTTACAGAACTATGTCTGTGAAGGTTTGTTTTGTAGGGATGTTTTTCCCCCCTAAAGGTTTTCTGTCAAAAGCTACGTCATAACATGCCATTACGATGTTTTTCTTGTTGAGCCATTACCTTTTTGACCTTCCATCAGAGATTGGCGATACTGTCGCCCATTAAGTGGTGACGTGTGCTATTCGTTTCTCCACACCATTAGCGCTAATATGCTAATATATCTTATATATCACCTATGATTATATCCACATCTAAATCACATTGTACACACGTGTCCTGTAAGAAAAGACGTTTGTTGTTTATAGTGCGCATATATATGCTCCAAAGTTAATACACTGTCAATATTATGATGAAAATGTGACAAGAAAATTATGAAACGATTTCGTTTTGATAGAAGTGTAATCATGGCCGGATTTTTGTGTGGTTACATTGTGGACAAAATGGATCTTACGTGTGAAGGGTTGATTCGGTGACTTGCCAGGTCCGTTAACGCTACATCACACCGTCCTGTAGAAATTGTCAAGAAAGGTTTTAATAAAGTGCAACCTGTCCATGAATAATATCACAGTAAATGTCTATATATGATATTTATTTTCTCTATAAAGCCACGCATCATTTAACGGGCAATATGTGGGCCTTACACTCAGTGTCTATAGAGACGATAGCACATGGAAAGTGGTCTCACTCCCTTCAATGTTGCTTCAATATGTGTAATATTTTATGTTTATTAGTTAAATGTATTAATGGAAGAAATTTATCGCGCTGACGATCACGTGAGAAATAACACAAACTCGTTTCTTAGCCTAGCTCCGTTTGTGGAATCATGGCCGAGAAGACGCTTTCATTTTCTAGTTTAACCATGAAATAGTAAAACGGTCGAATGACCCTGAATTGTCCTAGCACCTCTTTCGTATTCTTTACCGCGAAGGTAGTTTACCAAGCGGAAGAAAGCGTTTTAAGTCGAAATGTCAAATTTATAAAAGAACTAGATTTATGATTTTTTTCTTAACTAAATCGCAATGTTTGATTTCCCGTAACCATTCGAATACGAGAATTCAGTTAAATTTCCGACGATACTAAAAGTGAAAAGGAAACCTACAGAAAGAGCTATACACCATGGTCACACCAAAGGTAAGCAGTCGCCAATGCTTCGACAATAAACACGTTTTGGCGAACTTACATTTTTAATGTTATATACAGGTGTGGACTTTGTAAAGGTATCTAGAATTCCTCATTGTGAACACATTGGCTATGAATGCCAGTAAAAATACCGGAGAAATGACTAGGTGTTTACGACATTGCCCGTTACAACACTAACTTAAATGGTCCTTACCATTTTAGACGACTTGATGATTCGGAAATTATTAAACCATTAAAGCCACCTGCCTCAATTTCACAGCTCTAAATCAATTAATTGGATTTTCTATATCCCAGCATGTCTCGCCCCATATACCACCGTAACGACGTGGAGCTCCGAGAATGAAGCGAGAGTCGGCGAGTCGAGTACACCCGCCGCCGAGATGGCCGCTTCATTAATCTAGCGTTTTAGTTTTCTTGCCTTAACTTTAATCCCAGGAGTTAATAAATATGTGAATATGGACAACACATGCTTTTTGGCATCTGGTCGGTAAACTAAAGACGTATAATATAATTGATATGTTTCTTGGGAAAGCAAGCAAAACCTGGATGCGATTTCCTCCAACTTGGGCTGATGTATTGGTTGTGCGTAATTGCTTTGTTTATTATACCTGGTCTCCTGTTACCTGTAGGAGTTGTCGTGTTCGACGTCTTACCTGTATACCTACACCAAAGGACATCGGTCAAACTGGTGTATGGCCATGCCCCTGATTAAATTGTATCGATGTTTAATTACAAGGGCATGTTAAGAACCATCGGTTAAGGTAAAAATGGCGGGACCTCAACTGATACCTTATGCAATCTCACACACGCCGTATTGATTATATCAAACAAATCCAGTCGTCAGATGTGAAAAGTAGGCCGCACATATCAAATATTAAATGATAACCGGCAAGGAAGATATATATCATAGTGTCAACACCTAAAGACGAGATATACTACAGCGTCGACACACAAGGGCAATATATACTATAGTAT
>NW_018485780.1:0-9363 GCF_002113885.1 Mizuhopecten yessoensis | reverse complement strand
TTGTATTTCCTTTTGTTTTTGGTGTTCCCATTGTTCCTGTTGTCTTTCCTTTTGTTTTTGGAGTTTCCTCTGTTCCTATTATTGTCTTTCGTGTTGTTTTGGTGTGTCGTCAGTTACTGTTCTTGTATTGCGTTTTGTTTGGGTGTGTCGTATTGAAGCTGTTATGTGTTATGTGTATCGACATTTTTTTCGATAATCAGAAGCTATTAGAATTTAATCAACATGATTAAGCAATTATGGAGAAGAAAAAAAAGGTTTCAAAAAATTCAAATTTCATGTTTCAAGTTCATAATAGATCATAATAGATATGAAACGTTTGACATGTGCAGTATTGTTGTTTTTGTGGTGTTTGGTTTCTTTTGTTTGTGAGAGGTGGGGATATGTATGGGGTTTCTAGATACTGGTCAAGGTTTGAATGTCATTAGGGTATTCCTGAATTGAAGAGAGCCTGAACCGAATATTTGTTAGTTTTAACTTATAGGGTATCGTAACAGGGGGGACGAAACGTACTATTAGAGCTCAATTATATTTTTGAGAAACTTGGTGGCAATCTCTTGCACAGAGACGTCAAATTCACAACATTATTCGATTCCTTAAAATAGTGTATGGTTTACAAAATATCCGTTCCACGGAAATATTCACTGAGCCATTAAAGTGTGAATTCCTTAATATTTGAATATTGGTAGTGATATCAGTGCTCGATACAGATCAGTTTTGAGGTTATTTCTCTATCATATATCAGGTTACTCTTTTATTATTATTTGATGTTTTTGCTCTACTGTTGAACAAAGTATTACGTGTGTCTAACATTATCAATAATTTGTGGATTTTTTTCCTTGCGGTTATTTGTACTCAAACGTCCACCCCTTGGAGGATTTTACTATTATCCACATATTTTAAATATATATATCACATATATTACCTATTCATACATAGACATTTTATATCTGTCATTCCGCCAAATATAAAATTCCTTAAGTTGTAGGAAGTAATTATATCAAGAAAGTTTCTTACTTCGTAATTAAATCGCTAATATGATGGCGCATTCTGGCTTAAACAATCATCATAGTATATTGTATTCAAGAGAATACGGAAACATAAAGAAAGCCGTTAGTCGAACTCCAAATCAATTTAACTAATGCAAAATCTGAAATAAGGAAAGATTTCTATGGAGACCCTGGAAATATACAGGAAGTATAGGATCAGATGCTCCGAAAGAACGATTGGTACCAAATCCATTAATTCCTACATCCGGGTATTATCAATCACTAAATACCGTTAACATTATACATATCTAATGCAAGATTCCATTTAAATAATGGATCAACTAATAGTAATAATCATCATAAACATATAAATAAGAAACACAAAATATATATTTCCATGAGTTTTATTTTCATGATTTAATTTACATATTCATGATTTAATTTACATATTCATGAATGTATATATATCAAAACATATGCATTGTTTTTTGAAATAATGTCAAATGAAAAATAACTCATGTATACAATATATCCACGCATCATGACTATGTATGATGTATAATACTGGAGTTTGCAAGTACGGCTAATTGTAACATAGATTATCAAAGATATACATAGAAAAATGATCCAATTAGGCAAGTTTCTGAAAAAGGCAAGATGCTTTTGGCAAACGAGATTTAATCTGTAAAATGTATCTAAATACCGTTACCTATCATCATAAACATTTTTTCAATAGTTGAGAAATTTTGGTATCAATTTCGAAATTCAGTTTGACAGGAAATTATGTTTTTGGTAGAAATATAGCTTCCAAATCGATTAGTTATCATTAGATGAAAAATTATAATTTACCAGCAGTTTCAATACTGTGGGGAAAAAACACATGACAGAAAATGTCAGTGTATTCCTTTGCAACAGCACCTGAACATGTTAAAATATTAAGTCAGAAAAATATACAAAACAAAACTATAACACATTTCACACTGTGATAATTCTATGGCACTAATTCACAATTATAAAAATAAATATCTTACACTCTTTCATTCTCTGACATTTATATAACAATCTTTTTCACTTTACCCATAAATAAGTACGAACCAAACTTCGTTGTTAGTGTATAAGGCCTATGCTTATGAGTTACAGAACTCCGTCAAAAAACGTCTTTACCCAAATGGCATGTGGGTAAGGTCATTTAACAATGACGAATCTCCAGACAAAAATCGCACAAAAATGGCAAATCTCAATTCTCCAACGACAATATATTAATAACATATCTAAGGATCAATAAGTCGTGCTTAATGTATGGTGTAGACACTTCAGTTTTAATAAAGAAAGGGATTGATTTCTCAGAAAATAAGAACAAAGGAAGATAATTTGTAATAATTGAGATCAACTCAAATTCGAACAATTATCAACGTTGACAAAACAAGTCTCTACTCTAAATTAGACATGGATTTTCATTGTTTTTTGGCAATTCGTATTACTGCTTAGTCCTCAATGGAGGACACGGATATATGGCGAAGTAAATAGGTACTTTGTTTCGATGCCTATATTGACTTATGTTTTCAATCTTAAAGAGTCAATTTATCACTTCGTTTTTAAGTAGGACTAAGAAGCTATGTGATTATGTTAGTCGAATCGTAGTCTATTTTTCAAAATCAAAAAAGTATATTACAGATGTGTTTTGTTGTCTTTGAAAAAACCCAGCGCAAGCAATGTTGCATGATTAAGGCAATGTTATGTAGGTACTGTATTTCAAACCTTTTCTTAAGAGTATATCGAAATACAATGAATAACTGTGAATGCATTTCTCAAGCTATGATATAAACTTACGAAACGTTTACAGTATTTACGATATTGATAAACAGTCAAATTTGCTGAAAGGAAAATCCAATGATTTGTTGTTCCAGTATATTCAAATTTACCATTAAAAAAAGAGAATATGACACTCAGTTTGAAGTATCCATAACACTAACTTTGACAGACTTTCTCCTCCAAATGTTTATTACAAATGTGCGATTATGATTGTGTCTGATAAATACGTTCTGCATTGTAATATATTATTCAATACATTATGACATAGTGAAATTCATTGACTGAAAGTGGTAATCAATATGATATGTTTCTTAAAGATTGGATACGAAACAATTATATGATTTGTCTAATTTTTCAAAAATTGTTTAATTAAATATTATCATTTTCATCGAGATATATATATATATATATATAAGGATCACAGGGTTCATACCATATGAAAACAATTTATATATTTACACAAAATTAAGGCAAATCTATCTACAAAACATTTCACTACTAAACCTTCCAAACTCACACTTGGTTACAAGTATAATTTCATGTTCTCAAAAGTCTGCCCTTCCACATTTACAAATTAAACTTTCTCATTACTGGTCCTAACCAACCAACTAAAATGTCTACCTTGACATTTGAACATTTTAAGGAAGGGAAAACAACATAACAGAATAACCGTTGACATTTACTGTACTTCATGAAACATATAGAGTTGAACACAAACTATAATGAGTCGTAGTTTCGTATTTCCTGAGGTAGAGCTGTGGTAAATACTGTCGTCCACATTTTCGTATGGAAGGTTTGATGAGCAAGATATATTACCACTTGGTTTTATGTTTTCATGATAATTCGGTTCTCTAAAACCCCGACGTGATTTATTTGAGTATGTTAAGAACTATTCATTGAGTATGGATCCCAAGCAAAAAGTGTCGTACTAAAGTTTTGAGATGTTCAGGTGATGACTCGGTAGTAAAGAATCACGTATTTGACAATGTTAAGTCTACCTCCAAAATAAAACTCGTGAGTCAATTCTCACGGGTACGCGTTCTTTCCCGTCATTCTTTGGAACATATTTTGCCATTGTCCATTACATCTCAATCCATTTCACGCATTTTGTACAAAAGACATTCAACAATATATGGCTTTAAAATCAATTACCACCGACTGCAACAGTACTTAAACTGGAATTGTCTGAGTGAGGAATGCCACCGACGGACACGTGACCACCGTGTCCATGGAGATCGGACTCCATCTTGACCGGAACTGCCTTGGGTGGTGACGGTGAGGAATAGTGATTAACAGCGGCTAAGTTAACAGGACTAGATAGAGACGAATGTTCTGAACCAACAGCTGTGAGTGGTGTCACACCGGAAGTAGGTCCAAGGAGGGCGGTGACGTTTGTTCCGTTCAATGAGGGTGTTCCGTGTCCGCTTCCGGTCACATGTCCACCTTGACCAGAGGATAAATTATTGTTGTTTGGAGAGAGAGCAGGTTTGATATCTGTAATTGAAAAGAAAGAAAAATATTAATGATATTTAGGTAACAAACAATATCATTTTAATAGCTGACAATTGAAATATTAGCATGACATCATAAATTCATGGTTTTGTAAGCAAGAAATGATGTGAAAGACAATAAAGGCAATAATATCTTTCTTATTCAAACTTAATACAAAAGATGTCAGTTCAGGATTCATATTGATATGCTCTATTGTTTTCCCTACAGTTTTGTTTGATCGTTTTATAGGGAAAGATGTTCAGTACCTACATAACATTGCCTTAATCATGCAACATTGCTTGCACTGTTTTTTTCAAAGACAACAAAACACATCTGTAATATAATGAAAATGAATTTGAAAAATTGACTACGATTCGACTAGCATACTAACAGGCCTGCTCAGTCAGCTTAATGAACACTAATCTGTAAATATAATTCAACCAATACTGCCTAATCTCAAGCCCATAAATACTCACATGTCTACCTTTTACTGATAATGTCACATAGTTAAACGCTTTTCGAATAATTTTGAGCAATAAGCGCTGTATTTTTAAACTTTATTTCATTTTCCAGAACTACCAAAGGTTCAAAAACAAAATTAACACTTTATCTAAATCTGAATCCGTTTTACAAACAGACAACGACTTTTCACTTCGTGGGTAATAAGATCGAGAGAAAGAGAGATGAATAATGGAAGATGCAGTAAGATATATATATATGTAACAACACCATGCAAACCCGGTAAAAGTAACGATATTCTTTATGCTCTTAATTTGTTATTTGTCGACGCTTTATTGCATCATTGTAATGACTCTTAATTATGTACTGGTGAATAACGAATAGGTATAAACAATGGGTACGTATTAGCATCTTTAAGGTTATGTAGTGAACAATATCTCATGTAGACATAATGAAGAAACACGACTGTGTATAATTATAAGATAACTGTTTTAGCGGCGTGTCCTGACAGTGTTATCAACCAGCCTGTGTCTGAATTACAACATAATTTGATGTTATCGTGTCACTGCAGTTTAAATGTGATTATCATTTAGAGAAAAAAATGTTCTAATTTCAAATTTCTGGTGTTTTTGTATTAGATTTCAAATAGCTAATTTATATCCATCCTATTGAGCAAAAGAAATTAGGAATTACTTTTCAATAGGTTCACTCCCCGGGATCTCCTTATCATAGAAATGTTTATGTATTCAGAGGGGAGGTTTTAATTGGCCGCGCCAAGAATTCCAGATAAGTATATTTATCTCACAAGTCCCATATTGTTCCCGGCAGCTAACATTTGTTTTCAGACGATTTATAAAATTGTATTTAACCCTCTGGTAATGACCTCACTTACTCGTATCGTTTGAATGTGTCAAGATTTGATAGGTTTAATTCAACTATCACAGTAAATAGTTTTCATAATTATTACATTAAGATTTCGAGTCATTATAAATGTCCTATGAAAATGCCAAAAACGTTAGAAATAGGACAAAATGTGCTCCATTTGTATTTTCTCCTTCACGAAATGTATGCAATAATGCTGTTGAAGACCATATAATGCAAGAAGACAGGGAAGCAATATAGAAACAATGACTTATTCCAACCTGTTCCGTTACGCGATTTCATTTTACATATAAAAGGTAATTAGACAATAAACCATACACTTTGTTTTATGAAAGTTGTTATTCTTTATTTAAACAATTAACTGTTTTTTCAAGCTAACAACAAAATTCTCAAAGATTCTTCGGAAACACTACATATGTAAACTAGTAAGCAGTAATATATTTATTCACATAAAAATGGAATAGTGTTAAAAAGGACAATCTTTTCTTCTTTTAAACCTTTTAAACAAAAACGTTAATTCATTTGATATAAAATTGTGTTCAATAACCGCTGTTTCTTTTCTAAACGGGTTCTATAAAAACTGTTTGGTAATAACGTTATAAATGTGTTGGAATACCATAAACTCTAAGGTTTAATTAATATTGTATACTTTTTTGCAGTTTTAATTTATGTTTAAGCAAGCATCAACTGTTACCGTTACATTTTTATCTGAATAAACTGTTAGCATCATAATTTGTGATAGAATGACAAAAACACTGAACAGCATAATTTTTACCGGAAAAAATTCAACTTTTAATGTTATAATGTGTGTCTGAATAATATCAATATATGTATCTGTAAAACTTTGCGTGGGAATGAAATTATTTGTTGACGTTCTATTTTGCGTTGGAATTAACTAATTTATTTACGATATTTTTTGAAAGAATAAAATAATCTATTAACGTTATGTTTTGGGTTGGAATAAATTATTTTCTTTTCGTTATATTTTTAGGTTGGAATAAAATATTTTCTTTACGTTATATTTTGTGTTGGAATGAAATTATTTCTAAGCACTATCTTTTGTGTGAAATAATTAAAGTTCTTAGCGTTATACTTTTGAATATTGCAATTTCTTTACGTTACAATGTCTGTGAGTAGAAAAAGAAATCTTTGAATCACTTATTGCTAAAATTACCATCATTTTCTTTCAACTGTTCAAGTCTACCATTTAGGTTTTGCAAGTTTCAAAGATAAATTTGTCTATCCTTTTTTTTATAGTTATAAATCTTTTACCAACCATTTTAGCATTTTGATACTACAGTAATATCCCTACACAGAAGTCGCGTGATGCGTGGTCAGCTGGAGGTTTGACCTCTGTAACCAGACACTGTTTGATCAGCTGATAACAACAAATATAGTATATTAGCTACAAGCGCCCCCGAAGTACGACGCCGAAAGACAAAATGCAAAGGGTTTTAACGTGACACAGCAGGAGTGCAAACAAGACACGTCTTTAATTCTAACGTTTCCCGGCATGCTGTCGAAATCTAACGAGCCAATTTATGGTAGAGTATGATGTCGCGAAACCGGAAGCAGGTAATTTCAAAGTATGAATTTATGTTCGAAAGCATTTTCTGTCTTATCTTTCCTTATCATAATATTGTTCTTCTCGAAATCTAATCTATCTGATGGGAATCTCTGAGAGATACAGTGGGTGTTACCTGCAGCTGAACAAATGATAACCACTAGTTTCCACCAGATAACCCTACCACAAATTCTAGTAGAATGCTTCCCTGAATGAAAACAAGATCATTATCTTTCTGTAAATTAACTACTTACTATGCCAGAAGCAGATGTTAAAAAGGACAGAAATATTTTGAAAGACAAAATTGAAATACTTTTGAAAAATTGTCAAACGGATGAAACATTTGTATCTGTACTGTAATTTATCTAATGTGTCACTGTTATGGTACGACGTCGTGTAATTTGTATCCTGCTAATTGTTCATAGCAAAGTCCAATGACAAAGATGAAGGGGAATTAATTAGAAAAGACAGGGAATAACTTACCATTTTGTTCTGACTTTGGAGCAGATTTATTCTTAGCCAGACTCTTTGGTTTTCGTTTTCTCGTTTGAATGCCATCCTTTTTCATGGCCAATGGACGATTTACCTGTAAATAAGAAATAAATATTAAAACAACTGTATGTCATCATGTCCTTTCCTTTAACTAACGATTTTTACAGAATTCCGTATATTGTTTTTATCAAAATACGTCGTATGTCAATAGAAAAACAGTACTATTACGGCGATGACACATGTACATTCATAAGTGTTTTAATTGACCTAATTGTCTTATAAAATGTCTATAAGATGCGTTGATAATTAATTTTAATCTTGAAATAAATAATCACATATTAGAATTAAAATCAAAAAAGTTCAATAATTCAAAGTAAAATTCATATAAAGCAAATCTACTAACATGTCATAGAGAAACCAACTAACATGTCATAAAGTAATCTACCAATAAACCTTCAACAAATATATAACAATGGATCTTAAAGTAACTATATCAATGAGTCTTATACAAATCTCCAAAATAATTAAAAGTCTGTCATGACTCTAAACACAGATGTACAAGTAGGGTTAAAACAAAACTACCAATTAGTCTTTACCAAATCTGTTAGGACAAGTTTACATTTGTAGTCAGTTATTTTAGTCAGTTATTTCGTTATTAGGTGTAAAGTAACCACTCGAGAAAGTCTATACATACCCCGTGAAGTTTGTAGTAGAGTCCGCATGCGTTACATACGGGTTCTCCCTCGTTGTTACGACGCCATAACGTAGTTGTGGTCGTATGGCAGTTTGCGCATGACAATCCTACGCGACGGGAGGCGGACTACAAATAAAAACGACAGCGTTATTTGGCACGTTAAAAAAACAAACAAAACAAAACAGAAAATATGGGATCACATTGTATTTTGAGAAATTATATTATTATTGAGCTTTAATTTAAATGCTAACTGTTATTAGTTGAACGTTGTCTGTGTTACATTTAATCTCTATTCTAGCATTTATATTAGCGATATATATATCTATATATCAATTATTTATTAAATTGTACTGTTTTGTTTGTGTGTTTGAATATGTGAATGCGTTTGAGAGTACGTACATGTGTACGTACAAAGCGAGTCACACAAAGCAACGTAAGGTATGAAAAGATAGCTCGCTTTGCTTAAATGCCTCACTTTGTAATCAGCTGTTTGCCAAAACAATACACACATTCATGTAAGCTCGTATGTGAATGTGTTTTATGTATGTTTGCACCCTTTAAACCAGATCACTTATAAAACCGCGTAAACCCCCTCAACGTAACTACCTTGTGCATATTCAGTTTGACAATCGCCGATACAATCTGGAGGGGCTCTTTAATAGATAAGAATTTTTAATTTCATTTCAGTAATAAAATCACAACAATAATTACAGCTGACCGAAATGTATTCCTGTTCATTATATGTCATCAGCGGCGGCAGAGATAATCTTACAAAAACACAAATCCCAGTCACGTGATACGATTTATCTGAGATCTCTTTCGAATCCACTTCAGATTTATCATTTAATCAGAAGGACCACCTCCGAAACCTTCCGGTACTTGTTCGGGTAAATACTTCGATGTTATCGGCATTTATCGTTATGGAGTGACGTCGTTATATTAAGATATTTGTAAATGGTGTAAACTAAAAAAAATACCGACGC
>NW_018485779.1:0-9355 GCF_002113885.1 Mizuhopecten yessoensis | reverse complement strand
TTGCATGATTTCGAATAAAACTTATTGTTTCTGTTCAGCCATGGTATGATTAAAATATTTGTAAAGTTTCATGAAAATGTGTTCGTGGGTAGGGTCTATGGAAATGTTAACATTAGCAAGAACCCCACCTTTGTGCTCCGATAAAGCTCCGGCGACCCGAATCGACTCGGTGTGACAGGCTCTTAAGCAAAAGAACTATTCCTCTGTTTAACTGTCTTCGCAACCGCTAAGGCCACATGAATATTGAGGTCACCGCATCAATGATGGGGTCACTCAAAGGTCTTTTTTAATTCTTATTTCACTGAAACGCGGTTACATTGAAACTGTAGGATGATTCGGTTGATTATATGCTAATAAAAATGACGGGACGTAAAATGGTATTGGAAGCATTCGTCTGCCCCACTTTGGTTTCCGCAAACTCCCTTCAATATCGATCGGTTTTATATGACTAGATTGGTTTGTACAAGGTTTGATTTTATTGGGTTTAACGTCCTATCAACAGCTAAGGTATTTAAAGGACGTGTTCTAATTATATTCATACAATTTCCAGAGATTAGGGACTGGACATTTATTACCGTGATCGGACCGTTACTGAAACTTACCAAAACAAAAACAAAACATGTCCTTCATAAAATAAAGAAATATTTGTATATATGTCCAATGCCTGCAGGTGTATTAAAAGAGGGAATATCCGATTACAAATTAGTCACCAATGAAAAGTCATCGCAACATAAGAGGAGTTACAAGTTTGCTCACATCTCTGTGTTAATTATTGAAAACATATGATCATCAAGAATCTAATACGTTTCATATCTAACATATATTTTACATGAACTTGAATTGATTTTGCAAGAAATGTTTATTTTGTGTGGTGACTAGTATGTATTAGTGTTAAAAAAGACAGTG
Organism: Mizuhopecten yessoensis; assembly: GCF_002113885.1. NCBI lineage: Eukaryota > Metazoa > Mollusca > Bivalvia > Pectinida > Pectinidae > Mizuhopecten > Mizuhopecten yessoensis. The sequence continues at coordinate 8,449 of NW_018485779.1, read as the reverse complement.
GAAGTTGGAAAGAGAGTATAGATGAACATCTATTGCATGGCCATTTGTAAAAAGACTATTCTTCCTGTAAATATTCCTTTTAAGAAGGATTGTCCTGTGGTTGGATGGGGTATACATAGTATCGTGCTCATTTATATCAGTCTTATCCCAGGAATAAATATTTCCGTGTGACTATTAATAATACCGAGATGCCAACAAAGATTTTTTCGTTTGAATATGGGCATGTGTGCAATTAACTTCTGATGATGAATAACTGCTGCTAAGGGGATTCGATTAGAATCTTTGGTTCATAGTGCGGCAAGAAGTTGCTCGACTAAAAACCCCTCTCTTTGGTACCCCTTTGCAAACTTTGCCTCTCGGTCCGATCACCCGTGTTTACTGCCTCGTTTCAAAACCGTCACGTGATGTTATCGGCGCTAATTTTAGCGGGGCTTTCACGTACAATTCGAGTAGTCAGACTGTTCATATGGGAAAGCAAGGGAAACACTTGCAATAGACTTCATTCAAAGCAAGACTTCTTTCTTTAAATCAATACATGTAAGTGCACGTCTAAAAAGAGGACTACATGTCCTGAAACGACTGAATGACGATGAAACCTCGCACTCTAAAACTCACAATGGTATCCGATATGAGTGTTACACGTATATTGTGATATTCCTGTAGCAGACTTGCATAGTTATCAACTTGTTTAGGTTCTTGTTGTTTCAGGAAAACAAACACATAAAGCATCTTGCGATACATAGAGCGGGATACACCAGGCTTTAACCAGAATTCATTTTACTGCTCATTTCATTCGAGGCTAACCGATGCACCCACTTCGTATTACATTCCGACTGCAAGGCTTATGGTTCAAAATGGTATTTCGAATTCCTTTACTACGATATAATTTAAAATTAAAAACGATAGTCATTCTTTGTTAATAATTGTTTTGTTTTAGCTGAACTGACCAAACAGGGTTAAGTTATATAATAGCTCGTTGCAGAGAGCCGGGGGCCTAACATAGGGATATACAGTTAGATCTTCTGCATTCTAATTACCGTATAAAAGCGAAGGAATTTAAACATCTTGATACGGAACATTCTTTGGAAAGGAGAATGGACTTAACAACCGAAGGTTGTCCGCAGGGCTTGGACCCATAAAGGAAAATGAAGCAATGTCGCAAAGTTCTTCGTCTGCTAAAGTTTGTTTCGGGTTCGTTCCCATGATCGTAACAGTCGAGGTCAAATAAAGAGTGTGTCTTCTGTTGATGGAGCTACACAAAGCGAGCAATATCACTGAAATGTTAATACCGGGACAGGATCGCATGCCACTGCGCCCGGTCACGTAATGCTGACAACGTGGTAACCAGTCCTTATCTACATCACGTCAGCATCATATCGTCCAATCATTTTAGTAATTGTCTGGAACAATTTAGTGTCATTAGTGAAAAACTAGCTCCTGCTTACGGACGGATCAGCCGTCGGATGCAAAAACAGTACTGCTTTCTAATTAGTAGCCAGGACAATATATCTGTCAGGGCTAATATAAATTGCGAGGGATGGTTTGGTATATTGATTTAAGAGTCCTATTACTAAGGTCATTTAAGGACGTTGCAAACACGAGTGCAATGCAGGCATGTATGCTAGAGGGGGCATTTTAGTGTGTTCCTCCTCGAATAAAAGCAGATCCCCTGCATAATAGGGGATTAACATTTGTGCCCTCCACTTGGGGACCCAAAAGTAGCACATTTAAGATATTTTTATTGAACGTTTGCGTAAGGAAGTCCATGGGTTATTTCCGCAGTTCTGGATATATGGATTAGGTCTATAGGATTCATCGGTGATGCAAGCGGCAATAGAAAGGTTGGATGTCAAATTAAGTTTAACCAACAAACAAAACGGAAGAGGAAGCCAGTAAAAACAATTGAATGACCATATAAATAAGGTAGATAAAACTAAAACTGTTGCCTATAGACTAACTAATATCCCCACATTCCGGTTGCTTGTTGCACCTGGGGCTAAATAAACAAGTGAAAAAATAAATAAACTTCAGATGTCGTACCGACAGAGAGACAAAAAGACAAACACCGCTACTGTGACCTTTGACCCCATTACCTCGGAATTTCGTCACCCTATAGCTTGCACCAACGCTTCATAAACTCCAAGGTAAGTACATACGAAAAACCTACCATTTCTGCGATAATTAACCATCTTAGTAGCATCATGCATCCGTGACCTTTGCCGTCATGACCTTGAAAGTTTGTCACAATGCAGCTTGCATAATTGCCTACGATACCCCACCCCAAATAAATTTAGAATTACACAATTATCAAAAGTCTCGCACCACAATACGAAAGATATTTAACCGCCTTATTCTGATTTTAAACCTTCAATAGCTCATTTTATTAACACGAATCGGCAAAACAAGAATTCCACGGGAGTGGATTTTTTGTTTGTTTTTGTATTGTTTAACGGCCCATTAACAATGCGAGTCATTTAGGGCCAACAGCACTGAAAAAAGAGACATTCACGAAAATAAACAATAACTATTGGCAAAATAAATGGTCTGAAGAACTAAACAGCAAGTTATTTGAAATTCAACCAAATGTAGGTGTGCAACAACAAGAGGGTTCTTCTGGGAAAATTTGTTTATTGTGCCATACCTCCGGATAGGGTAAACAACTGAAAAATACAAATTACAAGACTGACTTTATATTACTGACCTAATGAGATACAGCCTATACAAATAATCAAAGATCTAGATGCTCTAATAAATGTAAATATAAGATTGATGTGTTCAGTACTCTTAGTACTTTGACGCTATTTCACTCGAAAATCAGCTTCGCTTAATTGCAACATGTTCACAAAATCCAGCCCTAGTTAGCGAATTCACAAAACAGTCTTGTACTTCAGAACACTAAACACTTACTCCGTGGCGACCAAAAGACTATAAAAGTCTCCCAAATGATGGAAATTGTCCGCGCAGATCGGAGCACATGAACATCCGGTTCAGGTAGTTACTATTGAATAAAACGGAAAACAATTTTCGGGACATGACACTTCCCTCCTGATTTTATAAATCACTAATGAACTAAAACATATAACACATATCAATTCAAATATAAGAATTTCTAGCCTACAAATGTCTCAAATATTTTACAATTGCAACCAAAATTTATTGTCTAAGTACAATCAAGAGATCACATACATTGAATATGACAAATGTCTGAACATCTGGAATGTCTGAAGTCAACAACAAAGCATACTCCTTACGACAATAACGGAAGTAGTTCATGAACAGGCCTCACAAAGTTTGCGCGTTTCACTCCTTTGAAAGCAGGAACCTCTACTTCACGAACACACCCATCGGAAGCCGAAAATACTTTTGACACCGCTGCAATGGGCCATTCATTCCGATGGCAGTCATATTCCCTCGACAACACAATATCCCCTTCTTTCAGGTTGGGTTTTTCGGAAGACCATTTACATCGAGCTTGAAGGGCACACATATACTCTCTTTGCCATTTCTTCCAGAACTCATTACTGAGCTTTGTACATGTCTTTAATATCTAAAGATAGATGGCGACAAAATTGATGGATCATCCGGGTCCTCCGACAGTTGTACAAGTGACCTAGAATTCAGGATTGCACAGATTTCCGCAAGAAACGTACACAAGGTTTCATGGGTGAGATTCCTTTGGCCTGAACGCAACAACATTGCATCATTTTCCTGGAAACGCTGATCATTCGTTCCCATACTCCACCGAAATGGGACGCGTGTAGAGAGTTCAAAATCCATGTACATCTATTTTTCTTTAGAATATCCTCGGCTTCTTTCCCCGACTTAATTCTTAACTCCTTGGCAGCTCCAACAAAATGTGTGCCTCGGTCTGAGCGCAACTGTACAATTGGTCCACTAAAAGACACGAACCTTCGGAGTGCATTTATAAATGAGGCGCTACTGAGTTCTTCTATCACTTCGATGTGTATGGCCCTGGAGGCCAAACTAGTAAAAGGTATGGCCTACCGTTTCTGATTTGCAAGACCTCCTCTCGTCAGCCTTGATGTGACTTTCCACGAGCCAAACGTATCTACTCCGACAAAGGAGTAAGGAGGTCCAGGAGTGAGCCTGTCTCCAGGAACGTCCGCCATCCTTGGAGCACAAAATGACCCTCTAAGCTTCCTGCAGGTTACGTAATGGTGGATCACAGATCCCACAGGAAGCTTCACGCCCATGATCCAGAAACCTGAGCTACGTAACCTCCCCTCCGGGATGCGACGCCCTTGTTGTTGAGCAGCTTCGTGATGTTGACGAACTAACAGTATAGCTGTATGACAGTTATTTGGAATGATGATAGAATGCAGATCTATGTAAAGCAGTTGATCCCTTCCTCTAGCAACACGTCCTCCTACACGCAGCAATCAATCATAATCCAGAAATGGAGAAAGCCCTATGATACGACTGTTACGTGGAATTGTTCTCCACTCCATGATGCAATGGATTTCCTCAGAGAACTGATCTTTCTGATTTTCCTTGATGATGAAATGCTCAGCATTCCTACAGGAAGCCACATGAGATGATTGAGTACAGCGATGCCAGTCACCGTGATATCTAGTTCCATTGTAAGATTCGGCGACATGTTATAGTGTAGCAATAGTCTTCACCAGTGATGATCGTTTTGAGAATTTCTCGAAGCGATGCGATCCTAAAGAATATCGGGAATCATTGCAACTGGTCATCATCGTGGACACGGAAGGTCTCACTTCCTTGTCGGAATCTGGTCCACTATAGGACACATGTCTCTAGGGCAATGACTTTCTTTCGCATCATGAAGGAGAAAAGATGGAACCAGTAACCCAGTCACTATTCTGAATTGACTCTGCAACAAAAGATCGGGTGCCAATATCTACAGGATTGACTTCAGTTGCAACGTATCGCCAGTACTCAGGTCTGGTTGAGTGACGAATCTCGTCAGCCCTGTTTCCAACATACACATACAATTGTTTGGCAAGTAAGGCGGCACAAAGTTCTGAGCGGGGAATCGTATGGCCGTGGGATTGGGCGACTTTCGTCTTGCCCAGAACAAAGTTAAGGTGATGACTACCTTTGTTGTAGGTCTTTAAATGCACTACTGCTCCAATGGCCTTCTGCGATGCATCCGAAAAAACGTGAAGCTCCCTGAGAACCTCATAACTTGTAGGAATGTAAGCGTATGCACGAGGGATAGAGAGATCTTCAAACAAAGCAAGGGACCCCCGACATTCGCACCACTGTGTGTTGGTATCAAAGCTTTAGAAAATTTTAGAGTTTTAGAAAGCGGATCATCCCAATCAAGTCCAGTACGCATGACGCCCTTCATGATGAGCTTACCTCTAATGACCACTGGAGACAAAAAACCAACATACAGACTGTTGATGGTTGACACACCACGCTGCGTGTAAGGTTGAACGGTCTTAGAAACTCTCTGAATATAAATGAGTCTTAAGCAATATTCCAGCGTATGCCTACACTCCTCTGTGGGAGAGTCTCACTCAGTTCCAAGTCATAAGACGTGAGGTCCTTCGCCAAATCGTTCTTTGGTAATGCATTCAAAACGGTGACATTGTTCGAGGTAATCTTGTTGACCTAATGTTTCCTGAGAACATCTTGAGTTCTAGATAGTAGGTCAATCGCTTCTTCTGGTAAATCGACAGAGGTGAGCCAATCGTCTACATAAAAACTGTCCTCTACAAAGCGTTTGACATCTGGATCAGCGCTAGTTACAGTGTTACGAAGGCCAAAGGTTGCGACAGACGGTGATGGACTATTCCCAATTCCCAGACTATATTCTTGCAAATCCTGGCTGACATCATTACCACGATGCCATCATAAACGAAGATAGTTCCTGTGTTCGATAGGGACCGAGAACCGGCAAAACATCTGCTCGATATTCGCAGACTGCCACAGAATGTTGACGGAACCGGATGATGATGACTAGTAGGTTATTTAGCAAGTCTGGACCAGCCAAGTGAGCATCATTGAGACTAGCACCTTAACACTTCACAGAGGAATCGAATACACATCTCACCTTGACAGGATTCTTAGGATAATATACAGAAAAGAGTGGCAAGTACAATGTACCAATGTTCTTCTCCCTCTGCAAGAGGTGGGTCAAGCTCTGTGTGGCCGTTTAGGAATAGTTTCTCCACAAACTCCTTGACATGATCTCGCTTTATATGATTCTTAAGTAAAGGATGAGTCAGTATGTTTGCCCTCTTGCGCACTTGTGTGTAGTTGTACGGTAAGTGTGGGAGTCTCTCTCGAAAAGGGAATGGCATACACCAACATCCTTCGTTTTCATTTGTGATTCCATTTTCCATACTGATTATGAATTTCCTGTCCTCCACATAAGGTACATGAGTGTTGTCGAGCTCTGTCCTGATGAACATATCAGTTTCTTTCATATTAAGGTTGTTCTCACAAGGTGCAATGTGTGAGGGTCTGCCATCCACAAGACTGAAGGTCTTATAGACGGACACATTGTCTTGTTTATATACTGCTTCCAAACAAGTCTCTCCTACTACCACCCAACCTGGTCTGAGCTTCCGAGCATAGGGCGCACTTGGGGAGTCTCCAAGTGTTTGATCCAGTACGTGATGGGCTGGAAGGAGATCCCTTACTATGAGAAAACGAATGTCCACATTAGGGTCTAGAGGATGTATCTCACTACCTATGTCCAGCATAGTGAACGGAGGGTATCAGGAGTCATTCCTGCTCTTGTACTTCTTTGCATGCCCTGTTCATTTCTCTTGCAAACTATAAGGAAGCTTCTGTACAACAAGATTAACGCCCCCTGAGGAATCGAAGTAAGCAAGTTGTGCAGCTAGACGAGGGTTTTACTTGACAGACGCTATTTCTGGCACAATATCTGCCAGTTCGTATAGTTTTTTAGTGTCGTTATAACTGATCTTGGGTAACATAGCAAGCTTCTGTTTCAGAGCAGCCTCTACAACTTCTGGCCTACCATACCGATCATAAGCTATTGCAGGATCAGAGTGTGATGCCAATTTATTGCGTGCATAAGATGATTCTAGTTCAAGTCAACTATGCAGCAACTCTAGCTCTTCCAGGGGAGACAACTCAAGGCATGTCACAACACTCTTAAAAGTCCTTCTCCATGATTCGAAAAATTCAGGGCAGTCTTCGAATTTTGTAAGAAGCAGGTCCTTCATGAGAAATTTGAGCATGTCATGAAAGAGCTGCATTTCCAGACTTTTCCCATTAGTAGCCTCTTGAGATGTTAACGCATTGGTCACCTCCTGCACATCGGTAGCATCTTGAGACACTCGCACATTGGTAGCCTTCTGGAATACTTGTGAAGAAATGGTGACACCAATGGCAGAATAGGTATTACACCTAAAGTTATAGGTCTAGAAATGATGTGTGAGGATGCCACTAGAGATATTTCGGGCAAGTAAGTATCAGGAATTATACAAGTAGTAAGTGTAGTAGGGGGAGGCTTCATGGTTGCCCAAAACAGAGATGAAGGAGTACCCACTCATGGTCATCCATAAATTCTCTCATTACACTGAGTTCACATTCCATACTTTTGTCGTATTTTCGCTTTCTCCGAATCTAGCTTACGTCTCAGGTAAGATACTGTTGACGATAAGCTTGATCTGCTCCTGGATGAGGATCGCTCTTCTCCACGTACGGTTGTAGAACAGACAGATTGGTCGGTTTTAAGCAGTTTCCTCTCCAATGACCCTACAGCTTCGTCGACCTTCCCCTTAACAGATTGCAAAATATAACCTTGCAAACATCTCTAACTCACTTGCTTCTATTTTCTGTCTGATGAGGAAACTTGATAAATCCCATGAACTCCTTTCATACCTGCGAGAGGAATCCCATAGCTTTTCCTTGAGTATTAATAGATCCTAAGTACACTGTACCTGGCCTATCAGAGTATCAATGTCTATGTGAACGCGTCGCAAACTTTCTTTGTATTTGAATACAGAATGCTCATACAACTATTGACAACAAGAGGGTTCTCCTGGGATTTTGTTTTGTATTGCGCCATACCTCCGGAGAGGGTAAAAAACTGAAAAATACAAATTACAAGACTGGAGGTTGTCCTCTTGCGACTGCAAATTGGCCGTACCTGCATCACACATTGTTGCATTTTACACAAGGAAGACCAACTGTATTGTCCTGCATGTGATCAACCATTTACAGTCACACTTTATGATTGAATGCGCTGATTCCAAACAAATACGAGACAGATTTTACAATGTGCTCTCTATGAAACGTTTATTTGATACAGTTTATGTGCAATCAATATATGACTATTTACGTTCAGTTAATCTCTATGATAAGATATATTATATTTCATAAACAATTCGTATGTTATTGATATATTTTGACATCTTTTAAGCAAATTTAAGCTTTTGTTTCTGGTTTTTATGTAATTTTGTTCTGTAAATGTCTATTT
>NW_018485778.1:0-9352 GCF_002113885.1 Mizuhopecten yessoensis | reverse complement strand
TATGTGAAAGGGTTGAAGGTTGAGGGTCATCTTTGTATGTGAAAGCGTGGGAGTTTGAGGGTCATCTTTGCAAATATAAATAAATACTCCCAAATATTTTTGTTGTAACATGTATCTGTATCTATGCCACCCCTAGCCATTCCACAAAGAAAATTTAACAAGATCAATACACCTCAGTTCCATCATGTGTCACCATGGTCACCATCTCCTGGCTAGACTGTCAAAACTGGTGACCTCCTGGACCCCCTGTTCCGCTTCGCCATGCACAATGATGCAATGGTAATTTTATTAATAGAATAAAAGATGGATTGTTTTTCTGTCTGCTGACAGCACCATTAAAAAATAAATGGAGAAGAATATAGCGAAATGGTTGTAGATGATAATGAAATTCTTGGCTATCATGGCACAGGGGTCCATCTTCTTCAAAACAGTATCAGTGAGGATAATGGGATTCCTGGTGGGGACAATGGCCGAGGCCTGCGTAGGAGAAAGGATTTGATTAACACAGAACCTAACCACACTGGTCAGAGATTAGTGTGTGGTCATAATAACCAATAATTACTATTAGTTGTCAGAAGTGGTCAGTTGGTTTGACCTAGTGTCTGTCAGCTCATGGCAAAAGCAGATGGCTACTGTAGCTTGACCAGATGACCAATGCTGACCCACTCACTAATTTACAGAACAAACAGTTTGTTTACAATCATCAAGGAGTTTTGTCCACAGCCCACTCCTGCTAATTTTGGCCTGATGATAGGGAGAGGGTGATAATTTGTAGTTGATGAAGACCTGCAAGGCTACAGTGGTGAATGAGTTGATAGCTATATAGCCCCAGTACTGCTGGGAAGTGATCACCAGGCATAAACTAGGCATTACTTAGAGTTATAACATATTTATTAATTTGAGTGATGACCTATGTATTAATTTTTGAAAAAACACAAGGATATATTTATTTAATGACTAACATATATGCATGATTTTTTTTTAACACAATCAGTTGTAATGATAACCTACCAGTATGTAAATTTGAGTGAAATCCCATGTATAACTTTGAGTGATAACGTAGGCATAAATTTCAGTGATAACCTACGTATAAATTTCTGTTAAATCCTATGCATAAATTTAAGTGATAAACTAGACATAAAGAGTGAAATCCTATGTATAAATTAGGATAGTGAAAACCTAGGTAATAGCTAGTCCAGCGGAAACCTGGCTATTTATTTCTAGGTATTACTTTCGTTGATTACCGACTAGTTTGGATAGTTATACTGTTATGGTGATGAGAATCCATGCTGTGTGCAACATGACATGTGCACACAGTGGATACACAATGCATTCATCAACATGACCAGGTTTCATATTGGTAATGCATGCAACCACAGCCATAACTTGAGAGGGAAGGAATCTCATCATCTTTCTCCCCCATCATACTTATGACATACCTTCCTCCATGTTTTACTTTCCCTAGCTGTCTGTTCGAACCGGTGATTACATACCAGGTATAAAGAAAAGAATTCAAATTCTCCTCTTTCTCCTTTGGTCACCCCTTCCAACTAACTCCCCCTCCCCTCACATTCCCAATGGGGACCTGGGCTGCAAAGCTAGAATTCTAATTATGATGCATGGAAGGTCTGGTCATTTCCCATCTTACATTGGTATTTAGTAATCAATCAATCGGGACATACCACAGGTCTGTACCAGGTGTCGCTACTGTAGCAAGGGTCAGGGACACACTATCCAAAGGGCAAGGAGTGTACAATGGGGATAACAGTTTATACACAATGCCAGAACCAAACCGAGGAGGTACAGGTCCCAAGTTATAAATAAAGGTCGACAATGGACGTATAAATTGGGGAAAAAAGAGGAGGAGTACTTGACAACAGTATCAATGGATGACAAATTTATATTGACCTGCATGTCCTCAGACTATTCTTGTGCATCTCTGACCAATACATTGACAACTCCGCCCAGACCGTTCATCAGTCCAACTGATCACTCCAAGATAATTAATCAATATGTATTGAACTGGACAAGTTTACAAGTTAATATCCCAACACATGATTCAATGATCCCAATCAAAAGTATGTGTATGACTATCGAGATATTGGTGTAGAATGGTCGGTCCTTTGTACACAGTTCTTTGGCCCCCTATAAATCAACTATCAGGTGTATCAATCGTCCATATACCATACTCGTCATGGCATCCAAATCTTGGGCATCTGTCGTTATTTACAGCATTCTATGGACGTCGATCAAAGAATAACAGGTACCTTTAAACTCTAATTCTCAATGCAACACTGGCCATCAATACAGCCCAAAATACGGACCCATTTCACCCCGATTTGACAGGAGGATGGCTAGAATGCCACCGTTTACTCCATGTGGATATTTTAATTATCTATCCCTTCAACTGTCAGTACCTTTAGAAAACGGACCAACAGAGCAGAAATTATAAAATTGACTTTGATATAATAAACTAGTGCATTGCATCTCTCCATTAATTCGGCACACATGGTTTAACTAAACCCACAGACCCTCCCCCATCCTATATCCCACCTCCCGGACCCTCCCCAACAGGAAATGAACTACAACAACTTAACAAGACTCCCAGAATAAAAACGTGTTTGAAAGTTGTTTTAGGCCATATCCTTTATAACATGTATTCTTAAATACATGATGTAAACTGCATTTTAATCATCAGTTACAAAGCAACGTTTTCTCCATGAGGAATTTCAGGGAGGGACAATGCTCCCTCTGAGAGGAACATCTCAGAAAGAAGCCTGGCATGTTTACAGATTTAAAGTTTGAATAAAGAGCTTCTATATATCAGCCAAGCATGCACACTGTAAACTGACATGGAGGAAATTGTAAACAGGGAATTTTGTTTAAACAAATGGAGGAAGAAATATTTTTGGAAGCAGGTAAACTGGCTTGCACATTTAATACAAGCTGGTAAGCCAACTAAGGTTGGAGTGACTTTGGGCATTAGTGACAGGTAGGTAAGTTACAGGTCGGTAAGTTACAGGTAGGTAAGTTACAGGTCGGTAAGATACAGGTAAGTTGGTGGGTACACTGGGTATCTAGGGAGCTGATAATGGTGACCATTACCGCCCTATTAAGTGGTCATTCTCAGTTGATTAACTCCCCATTTTGTTCAGTTAGTCATGGTCATTCAGATGGTCAGACTGTCCTTTTATGCCCACCTCTTTAGCTTTGATCTGTTATATTAACAGGCAGCATTCTTTGGTAGAGTGCCTGGGTCCTATGACTGTATAACAGATTGGTCCTGTGCCAGCTGTACATAGTTATAGGGCTGTTTGGACCCTTCACAACAAATTATCCCCCCATTATTGTCTCATAACACCTGGACCTATTCAAGTACCATTACCTCATTCAGTTTATGGTGACCATTCACTGACCAGTGACCACCAAGGATAGTTGAAGCTTTAACTTTTACCACTGACTGTCGAAGGTGACCACTGGCAGCCATGTGCTAACAACATCAATTTCTTACACAAAGAATGTGGCTATTAACTTTTTGACAGTAAACTCAGTACCCTAGCTAGCTGGAGCCCTGAATGAGGTAACACTAACTTCACATCTCTCCGACAGACATGATTTTACACCTGTAATTCTACTGTCCAGACAATCTACCTGTCTGACTTACCCAAAGGTTGACTCAAAATTTCAGAAAGCGTTCCATATATATACCAATGCTGTATTTCAAAGAAAATGTTTAAACTTTTATAACCTATTCCAAATGTTGTGTCCATTTTAACACTGTGCTCAATCATGATATCCTTATATACGTACCTAACAATTAATTGGTCTCAACAATAATTGTCCTCTGTGAAAATTAATTCGTTAACATGTGATATTAAGAGATTTTATTGTATAAAGGGACTCTCACCTTGTGTGCTGACCATGCTAGCTGACACCACCATGTAATGTGTTGTCAGTCGAGAAATATTTTTAAGATCATCAATATTTTATTACTGACCGTCAACCCCAGGCTTTAAACTGTAGATCCAAAATTTATAACTTTCACACTCAAAATTACAAAAGAGAATATTATAATCAGTTGATTCTCTATGACAGTTTTCCTTCATAAAAGTTTTAAAACTTTTCACTGGCAGGCACAGCCTTCTAGTTCAGTGTCCAGTGCCAGGGGCTGTATCCCCCCAGGGGATAACACTGTGACCTTATCTCCGCCTTCCCACAAACCAATAAAGTGGGGACCATAAACCGTCCTCACACAGGGCCCCGTGCCTGTAAGTCAACCATATGGTCGCCTGCCAGCTACGAACCTTAGAATTCATTAAAAATTTAAACAGAAAAGTTCCCCTTGCCAAATATCAAAGTGATTTTATTGGTGAGTGGAGTTGCCACCAGGCTGCTAGCTGCCAGCATTGCCCATATGATTTGGTTTCAGGGTGGCAAATTCCAGACTCTGAAAAATGTATTACTGGTTGTATAGTACCGACACTGAGTATTATTATATCCCCAGATAAATTTCACGGATTTAGCATGGAAAATACATTCATCTTTTCTCATTCCTGCATCAGCATTGAGACGTATGAAGGTACTATGTATTTAAATCTAGAAATCACTTATCATGATATATTAACTGCTAGCAACAATTTTTAATTTTGGTGGTGTTATTTGGTAACAACACAGCTTTGTTAAATTAGTTTGCAGGATATGAACCTGAAAGATTTTTTTTTAATTAAATTAGCAAAATGTAACGATGCTGTGGAGAAGCCAGCAATCTGATCTGCTGTACAAAATAACTATTGTTCCTGTGTTATTTATAGCCAAGATGTTAAATTGACAGTAAATTATACCAATGGAATAGCTAGACAGAGCAGACATGTATTACACGATAGTCCGCATAACAATGACTACGTTATAAACATTTAAATGCTAACATGTTAATTACGTCAAAACAGATGTCATCATAATCTATTCACAACTAGAAATTAAAATCTGATATTTCCAAACCAAGACCAAAATCAAAATCTGATATTTTTTAACCAAGATCAGAATTAAAATCTGATATTTTCCCAAAGAAAATTACTATGTTTTTGACTGCATGGAGTACATTTAAGACAGCCAATGGACGCCCTACTGCATGGTTAATATTTTATCCAACACTAAGTTTGTTTGTTTTAATAAAACTGGAAATGTGGGGGTGCTGGTTATCGAATGACAATCAATTGTATAAACAGAACTATAATTGCCGTTGGTTGTATAATACATTAGATTACGTTGTAACTCGTTGGTCTTATAATACATTAGATTATGTTGTAACTCCCATATTATGCCATAGGTCTTGCTGTAGCCGTATTTCATTCTGCGGAAAAATAATCTGATAATTACAGTATAGAATTAATCAGTAATATGCAATATCCTTATTTCACAATCTGATCTCCTCCAGACCCAAGTTTAGTGACGTATTGATAAAGATTTGATGCGTGTATGGGTATTAGGAAATCGAGACATATGCCGATATTTTCTGTAAACTTCATTAATCCACTTGAATGAGTAAAGTGAACAGATATGTACCAAACTAATAAGGCCAACACTGTTTCCACACAATCCTAACATCAACATGCACACCCTTTTAATACAGTTTTACATCATATACAGATATTTTTGTGGGGCTTATAATTTGTTTTTTTCAAATTGTTGATTTTTTTTTAATATTGAATCCATGAACCAGAGACAAACCCGTTGCTTTATAGACTAGCAGAGATGTGATACATGATGTTTGTGGACCAGGAGAATAACAACATCTGTGGTTATTATCAGTTTGGCAGTTATGTCATAATCTAACTCTGTCATGCCTTACTTTGGCTTTACCACACACAATATTGTTAACAGTTTGCAGCATACAGGCTGATAAAACTCGGTAATTTCAGCCGAGAGGGCCTGACACAGGACTTACTGCCATCCCCCAGATACACTAGGATGGGGAGGTGAGGGGATCCCTGCTGAGATAGGGTGACAACGAAATCTACCACCTTCTGTTTCAGTACAACATATTTCAATCACAAAACAGAACACTAATCTTCCACTTTTATCCCTTGTGTATCTCATGAACCTTTAAAATGGCTTCCCACCCCTTAAATCCTAAGGTATGTATCTCTTGAACAAAGAGGTCTTTCCACCCCTTAGATCCCTTAATATCTTTAACCCTATCTACAATCTGCACCAGACTGCCCTCCTAACATCCTATACTTTGTGTACCTAGCACAGGCTCTTGTATCTGTATCATATCTTCATCCTCGGTTGCTTGTGAACTTTCCATGGGAAAGGGTGACATATCAACAAATCAGAATTTAAAAATAATCCCCGATCAAGATTAGAAATCATTGAATGATTTGATGATATTTACATCTAAAGCATATGGAATTGCATCTTCTACAGAAACATCGATATTGGCCAACTTTCCCAGAAATCTGTTTTATTCCACCGAGTTTATGCCAGTTAAACATCTGTTGGCGTGTAGATAATTCCAGACACAGAAAGATTTAATAAAAAGAGTAGCACACCAATCCTACTAATTTGACATCACAATAAGTTGCCATCCAATGTACCTTATTCTTCAGATCTCCAGGGGAGAGGCTGGCAAACCAGTAATTACATATCAAGCTGCAGAAGAATCATCATACTAGCCCTGAATAATTGCATATTGAGCCTCGGATCCATGTTGCTATGGTCAAACTGATAGTTTCCATGCCAACACTGACCAACAATTTAACAATGCACCACCCTAAGTGTAGAAATAGACATATCCATTGTCAGACTGACAACAAAACACAAAATGGCAGACCTACAAAACCACATGCTGCTAGCACCTACTGTCCTCACCCTGTCAATATTGGCACTTGTCCGTCAACGCTTTCTCTTTCTCAGAGAAACCAATACCTCATGAACCCAAACACATGCGTAACTACTTTTGCATGGCTCATGCATTCTTACTCATTCATACAATCAGCTTATTGTAATAAGCATTGCCGCCTCCCTCCCCTTTATCTGTCAGCTACAGTGTAGTGAGCTTGTAATTGGGTGGAGTTGGGGAGGGGAACCTCACAGAGATGTATATCATGGATATTTGTTAAATATTAAAAACTTATACCTATTACAAATATAACAAGCTCTATTTATGTCTATTACGACAGCAATGGCGTCACTTTGATTTAGCCATCTGAAGTGTTTTATAATGTGTTGTTTTGTATAAAAACAATAACAGCAGACATGATGGCAATGTTATATGTCAAATGAAACAGAATGTTTTCTCTAATCCATTATTGTTTTTATAGCTAAACATTCCTGCATGGCCAAATTAGCCATGTCCCCATGCGTGTACTCGATTCACAAAAACATGCCTGACTGAACTGTAAACATTCAGATAAAGTAGTCTGATAATATTTCACGCACGATTTGCTGGACTTAACATGACAGATTTGACTCAACATTTGTCCCCAATGTTTTTCTTCTTGCGGTCTGAGTCCACCAGAAAAAAAATCATTTTAAGCAAGAAGGACAATAATTGTGTATTATTGAGGGCGCTTCGAGACAGACAGGAGGCTTGGAGATTAGTAGTCTTAAACACAATACATTTTATCTTGGCCGTCATCGAGTCCAATTGGCCATAATCTGATTAGTATGCATCACTCCCAGTCCAAGTAAATTTTCATTTAAATATTTGTATTCCTTTTCAATCATGTTAGACGCTTACACGGACGGCGCTACAACTCTGATCTGCAGCGATGGAGCACGTGTCAATGTTTTTCGCACTGCAATTAACGCAGCATGCTTGTCAGATATGCACAAAGATGCATACACTGCACTTGCAGGAATTAAATACAATGTACCAGCCAAATACTGACTTGCTTCACGTCAGATTGTATGGTTTCAGTTCGGCTTCTCCAACAAAATACTGTCTTAAATACACACCAAGGCATGATATTATTTGCAAAATGCATCAGAAATAAATTGCACTTCAAACCCAGTCTTGCGTGACATCCCTATGATTACACAACAGAGCCCTCCAAGAAGATGGACCTTTGTTTATTTTTCTGACAAAAAGTTGAGACATCTGATACAATTTCAAGGGGATCATTTAGTAGTTTGATTCTTTTAAACCCTTGAAAACATTTAATCATATTGACATGAAATACATCATGAGCCTTTTAAGAAACAGTTTTAAAGAAAATCCAATCATTTTGATTTATGAATTAAATATTTCATTGTAAAGTAATACGGAGAGTTACGTTCAAGTATTTGTGAATGAGCCTTGGGGAGTTACAGCACAACAATACAGGTGTACATAAAACGGGGCTACAATTTCAACTGTATCTATGCTGCAGGGCAAGCTCACTGTGTGGAGGAAAGTGATAGGCTAGGCTTTAGATTTGTATGGTGTAGAAGGTGATAGTGCAGGTCAAACTCTGTCAGAGGACCCCAGATGTTACTGTACCTACTACACAAATAGGCTTTATAAACCAAACCTAAGCTGTCATACAACTCGTCTGACCTACATAACGATATAAACTTACTTGTTATACACACAATGTTGAATTTAGCTATTATTTATACGCTTTTTTAGCTAAGTAATCTAAATATATGGTCACTTTTGTAGATCCTAATGTCTTACATACATTTAATTTATATCAATGACCATTGACCATTGACCTTCCGACTGGAGGGGTGATGTGGGTAAGGAAGTATAATATCAATTAACAACAATTGTCCAGAACCTGTGTTGTTACCAAGTCTCAGTGATTATATTGTCCATGTAAAACATAACAGCTGTTTAGAAAACGGAATGTTTAACATTGACTTCAATTGTGCGGTTCTCTGACCCTTACCTGGCCAGTTCAATTATGTGCGTGGATAATTTCAAAATTGACTTTTAATTGTGTGGTCGGCTGAACCTACCTGGCTGGTACACCTACGTACCTGTATAATTGTATAGGTATACATTCTGATGACAACCTACAAACATACATCTGTTAATGTCCACTGTCCCCGAGTAAACATTCAATATTTGTAAGTTAGCACGGACACAAGGAATTATCCCAAATGACCAAACAAATAGATTATCAGTATTTTCCTTGCAGACTTATTGACATCAATATGTATTATATACAGGTAGCTTGGGAAATCTCCACAAATAGAGGTAAAACATTTAATTTCTGACATTCTACTCTACCATCATTAAACATTTGACACTAAATTCTGCCCCGTGGGTAAAATATTGATTTACACTTTTAATGACAGGTTTGAACCAGAATTTATTACCTGCTTAACGGCAAGGGCTGTGTAATCTGTAATATTTATAAAAAAA
>NW_018485777.1:0-9312 GCF_002113885.1 Mizuhopecten yessoensis | reverse complement strand
TAAATATTCTGTTTCTCCCTTTACTTGTTTCGGGTCTGTTCATTAGGATTTTACACAAAACGCTAGTTTGATATTCTGTTTCTCATTTTGCAAGTAGTTTTTGGTCTGTTCATCCAGATTTCTACGTGTTAGTAGGCAAAAACTATACTATCTCTACAGATTGTCTCCATGTAGTAAAAAGCTCTCCCCTGTTAAAAAAGTCTGGTTGTAAACGGTTCCAAATGCTTCCTCTGATATGGTGCATACAGAACAGGAAACCAAGTCTGCAATTCGTTACTGGTCCGGTGATGGTTAGCCGCTGGAATGCAGTCGTAACTAGCTACTAACGGAAACAATTAACGCACTTAAATCGTCATATACCTTGTGCAATTTGGATTCATTAGTCAATAATCTGCAAGAGAAACACGTTTTGTAGTAATTTGAACGTCTTCGGAGATAGCTCCTTTATAATTAAAATGTTTAGTGTTTACCTGTACCTAAACACACGCGGTACAAATTGGAGAAAACAACGAAAACCTATCCTGCTAATATCTCCAAACTGGCACTCGCCTCGCCAATAACTAACCACACAGGCACTGTAAGTTAAAGGGTAATTATTCCTTGGAAACACGGGGCTACAAAGCATAGCTCCATTTAACACCTCGACATTGATACAAAGATGCCAAGTCCAGTACAGATAGGACTTACGTACCATAGCCAAACCCTCGTTGTGGAGAGACCTGCTTCTCCTATCTGATAACACACCTACATTGTACATCCTGTATTGTTTGTCTGGGAACAAAAGTCAGGAGTACAACTCTGTGCTCGGCTACCCATTGCATGATAGCATTAGTTCTACCTCAAGGTGTATATTGTTCTTCTTCGAATTATGTTTACAGTGAAATCTCGTTTTATTGCCGTCATTTGCACAGATATGTTTTTCGTTTATAAAATAGCTGGCGCTAAAATGAGGTAAACGTATTAAGGACGTCTTCAGGGGATAAACGAAGTTGACATATTGTGACCTTAAGCAAGGTGGCAAATGGAACGAGGGGCAGTAAAATCTCGTTTATTGCCACCATTTGCACGGAGAATGTTTTCGTTATAAGGGAGTTGGGGATAAAATGAGGGAAACGTGTTAATGACGTCTTAAGAGAAAAAAGTAATATGTAGGCGTTATAAGAGGTGTCAAAAAAACGAGGGGCATTATATCGGGAACCCGTGGATCTATGTCTATCTTAACACGAACGATTTTTACTACAAGGTGTATATATATACACACTATGCTTTGTGGTCCACGGCACTGTCTTATCATGGAGTAAGAATGTGTTTGACCATATTTCTAACTTCAAGCCTTCAAGGAATATCCTTTTTCCAGTTTCGTGAGTCTACTAACGAACTAAGGTAAAATTGTTTACATTTTTTACATGAATTTTCAAATCAAAATGTATAAGCATTGGTTTCAAAATAATCAGCTTGATATGCCAAATGTGATAAAATGTAAGACACCGACTTTGGATATTTAGGTACAAAAAAGTTAAGTTTATTTTGACGAATGTATGATTGTAATTTGTAGTTGGTAACTGAGTCGACGTTTGAGCTGTGTACACATGTAATTATGGACAGTATACATGTCACGCACTGAAAACACCTACATAACGTCAGAAGCTCTCTGTTGATATTGACAATATAACGAGGTTTCAAAACAGTATAAAGAGGTTTTACTCTGACTGTTAGTCTAAAGATATGAGTTATCACTTAGATGTCTACCCCCGTTATACTGCTAAAGGATTTGTATAGTTAGATTGAACGTTATAAACAGTTTTGTCGATAAAGCGAGGGAAAGGAGAAAGTGAAAAATGACTACGATGTAGATATGTGGCTGAAGGCCAGGGAGCAAATGAAACACAAGGGGCATTATATCGAGATGACCCTGATAGACCTATATAGACACAATGCTGGTATTCAGGTCGGGGATTGAGAAAATAATGCACCTACTATTACTCCCTGCATGATCGTAAGAGGCCGCTAATGCGGGAACCCCCGGCAAAATTGGGGATTTGCTTTTGTGACCTCTATTTGGGGACACAAAAGCCATTAAAATATATCTGCTGCACCCATTGCAATATTTGGGACCTTCATATTCCTACCTCTAACTACCTTTTATTTCTTTGTGCCTTGCTTGGCAATACCTCACTTTTGGCTCTAGTGTTGAAAGAATTTCAAAAATTTTACATTTGGTCCCCCTCGACCATGAATCCTAGTTGTTCCAAGTGTACACAAATGTAGCAGATCACCGATTGTCGCTGACACACACACTCACGAGAGCCGTATGCGAACAGTGGAATAGATCTGCCAACGTGAACGTCGTCAGTTGTGTGTGTACGGAGGTTGACCTCGGTGATATAGGGAAGCATTCTTATCTTGAGCTGTCTGGCGTTTATATAATAAACTCGTCTTATGAGAGATACTGTGGTGTAATCGCTTGTCTTCAATACGTGACGGTTATAAAATCTCAATATCTACGGTAGCTTATTAGGCCCAGAGTTTAGAGTCGCCATAATAGGAAATGACGTCATTTGTCATATGATGTTAACATTTACATCCAAACGGAACAAGATACTGTTGAACTAATGAACATGTATGGCAAGAAAACTCGCGTCTAATTGGTTAAAAACGTGAGGAGGTATTGAATTGTTTATTTATAGACTCTGAAATCATACATAATACGGAAGTATGTTTTTCTTCTTCAACTTACAGAGAGAAGTTTCCTGTGATGTCCGTGCTACAAATGGTCGCTTGACAGGTTACCTCAAATTCGTGACTTCCTTTAACGGGTTTTTATGTAATTCGGGTCTGAAGAATTTCTTAAGTACTTCAAATTCAACCAGTGCCAATTAATTTCTCGACATTTTCTTCACGTTGGGAAGTGTTTACTGCATACCGGTCCACATAGCATAACTACTTGTAGGTTTTGCCTGCTTGACTAGTTGTGATATAAGAACCTGCATACAAACCGTCAATTAATGTCAATTATACGATAGATATATGATCTTTCGGATAGAACATGATATATTTGGCGTTTTTATTTAAACTCCATCTCTAAGCCTCTCCGTACATTCTGGATTCTTACAGAGACTAATTAGAAGGCCCTCAATATCGACAACAAAAGGAAATGTCCGGAATTAATACCGGATGTGATACTATACAAGTCTCAGAAGGGATGCCAGGCGAGGATCCGAGATCACTCTCATTTCCTTGCATCTCCCAAAGGAATTCCGACGATCCATTACCAACCCTGGGACATAGAGGAAACAGACCTTGTTTTCCTAGTAGCAACATTTGCTAACCGACAAAAAATCCATTGACGAAACGCGCTGAGCGAAATTCGGCTTCCACCAAATATACGGTTTCTATAACAGCCAACTTGGTCCCATTTATGTTCCGGATTGATATTATTATTAAAAATGGTACATGTATATGTCTGGCTTGAACTTTTGTGATACTCTTTATCTTTTTACTAAAGATATACAATGTGTATCGGCTAAATAAAGTGACATAAACACTAAATGATATGCGATGCCATTAAACGTCCTTTCTTTTCGATTTAAGATAGGTGTTGATAATTTAAGATCATAAAAATAATATTCGTTCGGTGTTTCAAAGTCAGTTATAGGACTGTAAAATCGCTATTGATTCGATGCCTATAATTTTGGATCAGGAAAATCATATTAAGTCGGTGATGCTATTTTTAGATCCGAAAAATGATATACTGGTTCGGTGTATGCTAGCTTATCATAGGACCGTAAATTGATATTGATTCGATGTTTCTAATTTTGGATCCGAAATCAGTGTTCTTCTTACGGTTAAGTCAATCATTATTGAAGCTGAAAACCCCTTTGTAATAAGTAGTCACAATTTACATTCTTGTAAATCGTTATGACCATTTTGAAGTGTTTTGGTCTTTGCAATCTGTAGGGAAAAAATATCACTTGTATCCAGAATTTTTATGAATAATCCTTTGTTTTTAGTTATATGTGAAGCAGAGTTTTAATGGGTCGATCATCGGCGACCAGGTAGCTCATTTGGTAGAGCGTCCATCTAGAGTTCGGAGGGTCCAGCGTTCGAACCCTGGGTCTGGCCGTTGCATCTATGATTCTCCTATTACTTATCGACTTGAATATGTGATATATTTATCTCGGTTTCGATAATTGTTTCGCAATACAGTATCAGTATCCACCTCATCGAAAGTCCCTAATTATTTAAATAGTTCAACACATTTATACTCGACGATGACTCGATCGCAGTTATTATGGCGAATATAAATTCAGACAAATAATAAATTTGAAATACAACAACAAAAATATTAATGAAGTGCAATAAAGCAATGATAGACAAATCACACTTTTGTTATTGTTGGTGTGGTGGTGTTTTTTTTTTTTATATAAATCCGACATTTTAACAAGCGGCGCTGCAGTAAACGTATCCGTAGCTACAGAAACCCGATTGTCTGATATATTGTCCGAAGATGTAAAATACAAAAAATAAACCGATCAGATAATGAGATTCTGGTTTTCGCGGATATGCATTAAGGTTATTCATCGTTTGATATGCAAACTTTCAGTAAACATCCGCTAATGGAGGGGTTAGATTGTTTGAACACCACTGACTCCAAAGAGTGCCTCCTCACGATGTTACTTTGAACTCATACCGGAAAGGCGTATAACAATACAATTATTTGTTAAAAAATCGGGAACTCCCAGCCGTAATCGTCATATAATCAGAAGATGTTGTATTTATTATCACTACATATATCCAATCCATGGATTAATATGTAGTTTTCGTAATCTCTTCATAAACGCAAGTCACGTGGTAAGGGGCATGTGTACTTCCGGTAATAACCGAAAAATCTGACAGCTTCACATAACAATATGCAGAAATACTGCTATGCAGGTTTCGATTACATGTCTTATGAGAGGTGATTGTCCCTAACATCAGCAATTTTCTTCCATATTTTTTTATTCTTACTTCGATAAATTTGGCTTGTAACTAATTAAAGATGTAGTATTACACCGGAAGTTTGCATGCCCTTCTAATATACCACACGGCCGTAAAATCATTCCGGCGATCTATGTTCCAGAAACCTGTATCTTGGAAAACACGTATTGCAAAATACATTAGCGTATGTGTCAACCACACGAAATAACAAAGTCGGACGTCGTTTGTAAGAGAGTACAAAATGCTTAAGTTTAAATTTAAGTCAAAGATAAGGCCAATAGAAATTGGGCCTACACAAAACTGCATGTTTTATCTTGTTTTTTGTGTGTGTTTACAGATACTAAGCAATCTACTGGATATTGTCAAAGAGAGGGCTGACGATGCTGAGGCAGAGCTCGAAAGACTAATTGAGTCGCAAAGCTGCTCTGCAACCTCAAGTGAAAACAGCGCCCGGACCGTCAGTACCCTTAGCAACGTCAGTTCCGGAAGTGACGAAGTATTCGACGGGTCCGGCTCGGTCCCTGGATCTCCGGACACAGGTGGTCGCCACCTTATACATAAGAACTGGGAGGTAAGAGTTCCGATCTTCATGAGCTTTTTTTGAATGTATGTAAACCCACATTCTTAATTTTGAACTGTATGTAGATTTTAGCATGCTTTATGAAATCCTCTGTTGGTCTTATGAAAATCGGACTTATCATTTATACATATATTTCAAATATTATAATTCATATCCTTGATTTATAACCGAGCTCTGCTGATTAATGTTTTTGAAAGTGTCCGAATCTGATTTTTGTGAGACCATTCACCTCTTTACTGAACGTCAGCTAGAACGTTGCAAACCTGCATTTCCGTCTTTTTTTTTGGAACTGAGTGTTGTGTCTTTATTTTATATGTACAGGTCATGTATTTAAATTTTCTCTGCAGAAGTCTTTTTCCTTATTTTCTTACAGAAACGATACGAGGTAATCACCTATAATGATACGGAGATTGTGTCAAATCACGAGCTACAAATTGATAACAAGTCATATGATACATTTCAGGTCCAGTCCGACAATGCTGAAAACCTATTTCCAAATCTATCAAAATTCACAAAAGTATACTATATAAATGTGTTACTGTTGATAACAAGGTAATTTTATCGCAAATAGGATTCGCCGATTTCAAAATTTGTTTCAAAGTCGTATTTTGACACAATCCCGTATGTATTAAATATCATTTTGAGATGACCCTTTTAATGGCGTTTGGTGTATGCGGTAGTTAGTCTTGTAGCTGAACAACTAATATTATTTACTAGTTTAATTAGGTTTATAACCAGCTGGGTATGGCTTACCTGTTATTTTACGTTCGTGTCTGTAAAATAACGTAACAAAATTGATTCTAGTATGAGAGAGAGAAGAGGGGGAGAGAGTGAGAGACAGAAATTTTCGGAGAAAAACAGAGACATAGCCTGGCATCATAAAGAAAAAGCTACCAGGAGAGAGAGAGAGAGTCAAATCAAAATAAACAGGGAGGATGGCAAATAAAGAATTATAGATATATTGCGATAGACAGTCAGATAGACCGACATACTTAAAACAGATAGAAAAAGGGAATGTGAGGCAGAGAGGCATTGAAACAAGCAGAAAGACAGAGAGATAGAGTCATAGCAATATTTACAAAGAAAAAGAAAAGGGAATAAAAAGACGGAAAGACAGGAACGATAACAGAGAATAAAAATTAGAAGGAGAGAGGAACAGAGAGGTGGACAAACCTGGTAACAGTAAAAGAGAGAAAGAGAGACAGAAAAAGACGGACAAAATAATTATAAAAAATTGGAGACGGATAGACATGTTAACAGTGAGAGAGAGAGACAGAGACAAAGACATACAGTGACACAGAGACATACAGAGAGAGACAGAGAGAGAGACTGAGAGAGAATGAAAAACGGAGACGAAAACGGAGACAAACAGACATGGTAACAGAAAGAAAATGAAAAGGAGACAGAAACAGACAGGCAGGCAGACAGACATGGTAACAGAAACAATGAAAGTAAAAGGGGGAAAGACAGAAAGGGTATAAGACAGCAAAGAAAGACAGACAAAATAGATAGAAGCAGACAGAGAGAAAGTCAGAGCTCACATGTGGTCATGTTATGTATGTACTGTTAAACCTGTTCTCTCTTATTTATAAAACAAATACTTAACACTTCAGACGTAGCGATCGTGACGTCTGCTTGAGATACGTTACATTTTAGGAAGGTCCGTACACGTTGTATACAGACGAAAGAGATATAATTGTCCCGTGCCATTGGCAACTTCCACTTTTCCAATTCCCAACTTCCTGTTTTTCATCCATAGACTATTACTAGAAAGTCATGGTATTTTGTTAAATCCGCCCGTCGCGATGAAAGACGTGCGCCTAATGCGATGGCGGTTCAGACTTCCGGTTTCCACGAAACATAATTCTTGGCATAATTCATGGACATAAAGCTCCCGCCATTTTGATCGAGGAGGGATTTATATGCTACTTTATGGACAACAAGAGAAAACTATTTTGATGTAGTTGTTTTGATTATGGTTTATATAAAATGTTTCTATTTCGACTTTGTCGAAGTATAAAAGGTGGCTCACAAACAAACTAGACATTCTTCGAGCTTTGGGCTCACTACGTACAATATATATAGCTTGAAGATAGTATCACCGGCTTATATTTACAAAACGTTTACCCTTACATCCCTAAAAAGGAAAAAACAAAAAGAGCAAGAATTGCGAAAGCAAAAAATACAGCTTATATCCGGCACACGACATTTTCTCTCAGCTTTTGGTTCTCAATTTTACCACAATAGAGAGAGAGGGCACTAGTCATTTATCTGTAGGTTATAACTGCATCATAGTCAATGCCTAATTGCATCATATTCAATGCCTCGCCCCCGCTACAAGATATTTCTCTCAGATTCTGGCCGACAAGTACGGCCTCGAGGATAATTCGTCAGAAACGGTATGATATATCTATATTTCCGGGGTCTTCTGTACCGGTAACTCATTAGCGCGTCAGTAATTTATAAACAATATGTGATGACGGCTGTTCTGTTCCTTGTCGGTTTGCATCTGCTCGTATATTTACTACTCTCAGGCAGCTGCTCAGGAAAATTCCCTTAAGGCCGCCAGTTATATCTTATGTTCCGCATTATTTTGTAACGTGAGTTACGGACCTCGAATTTAGATATCACCTGTTTATCATCCGTATTTCGCGAAATATATTTATATTTTGATAGATCCGCGGTAAAATGAACGCTAATTCAAAAATCTGTCGAATATTTACCTAAACACATTCAAATAAATCTTTGTCCTTTTCGTTACTTGATGATTCGAATGCAAATGATAGCGAACATGAGACTTAACGAAAACTGAACTGTTTGCATTAATTCAATGACGATAAAAACGCTAATAAGCGAGATTATTGTACTTAAACCAAATCCAATTACATCAAAGGGTCGAATCCTTATTTGAGATAAAACGATGTGCTAGGGTTCAGTACATTTAGAGAAAGTATCAGTTTTATAAAAAAAAAAAATGGGGTTTAGCGACCTATCATCAGCCAGTCATCCATGTGTGTAACGTATGCGTCAGTAGCTGGAGTACTTGCTTCCTTGCAAAAACGCAGATCTGATGCCGACTTTTATAGTGCTACTCCAGCACCGTATTCCATCCCGTCACAAGATACTGACAATGGGCTACCACTTGTCGCGATAACAGTGATGTCATGCTAACTCGACAGTCAATCTTTAACAGTTACACTTTCGATATAATGTCCATCGATTATTGCCACCTTGCTTACCGCCAACATATGTCAGGCCGCTGCTTCAATGTATTGTCTAACCGATTTGTTGCACAAAAAATTCGCCGGGAAAATGGTGGCACTATAACGAGGTCCTACAGTACTTGTATGGTTCTGACTTGCCTAGCGGTATGACGTTAACAAAGAAGGCGTGGCAACATTCTACCACATTCCCGTAGGTAATCAAACTAGGTTGTATGCTTTAATTCCTCTACTATAAATATAGGCACGTGGTTTAAAACAACATATAATAATCGCACGTGCTACTACCTTTAAAAGCCCCCTCCTGTGAAATCTAAAAGATCCATGGAACAGCAGCCCTTGAAATACTTAGCACAGCGACTACTCCTTACATACGGAGTCTGGTGATAAACCAGGTATTGGAAACGGAAAATCGGGTCAAAGTATATTTTTAGAAAAATAATCACCTGACCTGTTTTTTCATGTAGTGCATGCCTGTTTAAAAGCGATAACATCACTGACAGTTTCCTCTTAACTTATTTACCCCTGGAGACA
>NW_018485776.1:0-9226 GCF_002113885.1 Mizuhopecten yessoensis | reverse complement strand
GCCGTCCGTAACAGACTCTAACGTACAGCCGTCTGTCCTGTTTACATCTCTATCAGAATATGACGTGATACCGTCCTTTCCCTGAACGTCCGATCCACCGTGCTCCAATGTCAAAAGACTAGGGCCATAACGTTCCTGTGGCTTTATATTACTCACAGTTGGTATCCCATTCAGGTTATTTTGGTTCGTCAAAATATTTTGGAATGATAAGTCTGATATACTATCCATGATCCCTGTAAATGCTCCTTCCGTTTCGTCCGAACTACCGCCGCGTTTAATACCGCTACTATCCAGAGCGACCTCCTTGTGATCATTTATTTGCATCTCGGGTTTATCATTTCCATCATCAAAATATTCACCTAAATTTGCCTGTACAGGCACTACAGCTTCATAATCTGTAGCCACATATTGGTTCTTATCGGGAACACAGTTCTTACCAAGCTCACGACTGTTTATAAGTACGGGTTTGCTATCAAGATCAGATTTCTGATGATGAGTAATGTTTTCAGGTTTCAAATCAAAAGGAGTTTTGTTTGCAAATAAATTATCTTCAGAATGGTGGCTTTTTACACCACCACTATCCGCGGAATGTATCGAACTGGTACAATTGTTTCTTGTTTCCAGTATAAATCTATCATTTGTGTTACTAGACTTGGCTTCGGCATCACGAAATCGAGATAAGGCTCTCTCGTTGGGGCCAGACTGTTTGGGTGTTATTTCTCCAGTGTTAGATTGTTGGAATGGGTCTATACCATAATTGTCAACGAGGGATGCGTGTTCAACACACGTAACGTCCGTTACTGTACGTGCAGAGTTGCCATCAAATACATTAGTATCAAGTTCAGCGACCTGGGCTAACGAGCCAACAGGATTGACGTGAGGTACTGATACACCGCATACATTTATGTCTTTACTTGTATTGTCCCCTTCATCTTCCTCACTAATAGAGAAGTAATCATCACTAGACACCGTACCAGTATCACTCCCGCCCTCAACTCCATCAGGCAGTGGTAAGGCGACGGGCTCTGTTGCTATGTGCGACGTTATCACCGAGATCTCGGACTTCCCTCCAATTGACAGCTGTGCTACATATTCTGTATTAGATGCAATATCTACATTTTGTCGACACCCTGCCGCTGGATCCTTTATGTTTGAAGCCTCTGATAGTGGAAGTTGATCGGTGATATCACTTTTCAAAACTTTCGTAAGTGTTTTCGATCCACGTCTCGTAATGCCGACATTTTCTCCCGAAACCTCACACCTGCTGATATTTACTGCAGTAAGTGGATAAGCATCGTCTACATCCGAGGATTTATCGTTTTCAGATGCTACACTGTTTTCGTTGTTAAAAGTAACGGGTAATAAATCCCCCGGTCCAAACAATGCTCTTTCATCTTCACCAACAAAGTGTCCGTCCCTTGTTATTAACGACTTAGATGATTCCAGCAATGTTTTCTCATGTAACACAAAATACTTTGACTCCTCTGGTGGGGTCGTGAAAGGTGTTCCACCCATCGAACTCCTCGCACTCACGAACCGTGGTGACATGGGCGTAACCGGCAGTGACGTCATCGCCTCTAATGGTGACCCGTCACATTTGTCAATGGGATCACAGCAGGTTAAAGTAGGCGAACTGTCCGACTCTGGAGAAGAATCCATAGTGACTTCTATTTTTGTTCTTGCGTTTAAGTGCCTATAGTCTAAACCCCTTTTGTTTTTAGGACTACCTAATAAACTTTTAGGGACATTTGGTCGATTAATTTCCTTGCACTTTTCACCAGTCTTATCAGGGTTTCCGTTACGTTTCTGAGTGCCACTGCTAGCACGTGTTGGTTTAGGGACGGACGAGTGCCTAGGTTTCAATAATACATTGTTTTTCACTGTTGTAGACGTCTTTCCGGTATTTGGTTTTGGTAATGTGTTATTCCCAGTATTGGACACCTCACTGGACGTTTCGCTTGGAGTGCTGGACCGAGAACGTTTGCACTGCTCTACTGGGCTTTTTTCCTTTGTGTTTCTATGAATGGTTGGCGCCGATTTCACCTTTGAGCTGATTGAACGTTTAGACATCTTATTGACAGACATGGTCAGAGGCGATTCATGCTCACTTTGTTGTTTAACGCCAATTTTGCTTCTTGCCATTCCAACACGAGTTGGCTTGTTAATTTGCACTGAAGCCGAGGTGTGATGTTTGGACACGCGAGCTAATTGTGTAGGTGTTAGAGAAGGAATTGCGCTTTTTCTATTTTGCATTACACTAGTTATCCCTGTTGATGATGTCTGTTTATTTGATTGAGAACTTTGTCGGGGTAGAGCGGAGGTGCTAGATGATTTATTTTTCATATGCGATGGCTTGTCTGATAACCTTTTTGATTCCGTAACGTCCGACGCTGTCTGAGGTTTAGATTTGCTTTTAACTTTAGGCCTCGATGGTTGTGTAATGCACCGATTACCCAGGTCACTACTGTTGGTAGTAAGCGATGATACTGATGCCCTTCGCTCATTTAGTACTGCTGATGACAAGGGGTCCATGGGTTTATCAAGATCGCTTTTCGTGTTGGATACTTGAAACACCTTATTATCTTTTGACTTTGTACTCTTTTCATACCCCATCACCTTTGATTTCTTAATAGGCACAGTATCTGTTTTAACACCTATTGAAGTTTTCGAAGTTTCTTTTAATGACGTCACAGAACCCAGCTTTGCTACCGTTGTTGCTTCCCCTTTCCCAGTTCTGAGAGTTACGTTCCCTAGTCCACTAGATGCTTCTCTGTCTTTATCCTTTGTAATTGTCTGTCCATTACTTGAATATTTTCTAGCTTGTAAACCTGTCCCATGACCCTTGATCCGGCTTGACTCATTCACCTCTGGTGACTTGAGTCGGTGTTTTAAGCGGTCCGTCTGATGTCTGACGTTGTGTGTGGGATTATCACTTGTAGTATTAATGTCAGAATAATTTGTCCGTCTGTTTACTAGATTAAAATTCTCCTTCTTTTCCTTCCCGATAACTGATTTTCGAGATGGCCCATTAATTGAGGAAACACTGTCTCGTGAACTTTTTGAGCGTTGTCCGTCACTCGATACGGAGAGAGATGGAAATGATTCTCTACTTATAGAACTCTCCTTTGATAATTCGCTGGTGTGTTTATCCATGATACACACATCCACAGAATTCGATTTTTGACCGCCCGAACTTTCTCTGGTAATTTTGGATGTTGACTGGAGTTTTGTAGAACGTTTTGGATATTTCCCAGAGGCAGACGGCGTAATTCCCGACAAATTCTTACTACGTTTTATATCATTTGATTGGGGATTTGTGAGGTTCTGTTTTCCTGCAGAACGTCGGCTGTTAATGGGCGTTGAAGTCCTTGGTTTTTTAATAGTTTTTACGTTGGTCACTGACGTATTTCCTTGGACTTTTTCTATCAAACATGATTCATCTGACATTTCCGCATTTTGTCGAGGACATGTTTGTGGACTAAGAGATCGCGATTTTGAGAAGAAAGTTTTATTGTTTGCTCCTTGTTTACATTTTGATACGTGCTCCGCGTTCCCTGACCCACTCCGCTTATCATCCTTTGAATTTAATCTCATCAAACCGGTCCCGCTTGTTTTAAATTCCTGTTTTACTGATAGCTCAGTGGTTTTGGATTTCTCTGGATTAGATCCCCAACTGATAGGGGCACATTGTAACATACCTTGTATGCCGTGGTCCAATTTGTCCTCATCACTCGGTTTGTACACGGTACCTGTCACGTTATCCGTGTTTTTATCACGCTCAGTATTAAGTGTGGATACTGTCCCCCTGGGGACAACCTCGGTGTCATAGCTGTGTACGCTGGGAACGTAATCACCGGTCATACCGCTAATATCCGAGTCTGACCTATCAGCCCCATCACAACTGTTCATTACTCCCTTAACACCGTCGCTCATTGGAGCCTGACTTTCAGATTGATCGTCTGCACACAGGTCGGTCTCATCGTCTGTAACGGTGTTCCATGTCATTGGATCTTGATCATTTGAGTGGTTATCACACCTTTGGTCTGTCACATCGTCTGTAACGTTAGTACCTGCATGATACATTGAGTCGTGATCACTTGCATTCTTGTCAGACCCATTTTCAACAGGAACGTTGTTCAATCCTGTTGTGGGGTCGTGCTTTTCAATACGACTTTCATCATCGTTTGTTATGACATTACTTGTCATTGGAGCCTCGTCTTCTAAAATGCTCTCATCAGCATTGTCACCGGTGTCTGTCTTACACGGCCTTGACTCTCCACCACAACCATTATTCTCTGACATAACGTGTGTATCAGAGACGGTGGTGTTCACACGTGTATCATCTGTGTTACGTTCATTACAAACCTGCCCACTATTGATGGTTTTATCACAATCACATATGTGTTGGCACCCGGCCACATTGGGGTAGTGAGACATGTCACCGAGAAATCCCCCATCACGTTTCAGTTTATCTATCCCGACAGTTGGTTTGGGTAAAACATCGTTTTCCACGTCTCGTGTGAGAATGAATTCCTGCCGATAACCCACTGATTGATCCGTTCCTTCGTATTGAACGCTGTGTTGAAGTAACTCGGCATTACTCGAGACATGACTACCGATATCGTTATTCTGGTATTTTGTTACACAGTAAGTGTTGTACTTACACGACACGGACACATCCTCATTCCTCTCCACTTCATCAGTATCTGTCACTAAATTAATCCCCGTTGTCGGTGCGTTAATCCCGGGTAATTGGCCCGTGCATACTTCACCTCCGCCAGAGAGCACGGCAGCACCCAAGCACACGTTAGGTATACCATCTGTTTGGTGAGACAACAGAGATGAACCCTCGTCCGAGGTATTTTCTGTCACCGATAGATTCGTGCCGTCCGAGAAACAATATTCCAAACTTCCTAGCGGTATATCCAGCTCTTGTGATATTGATTTGGTTTCCACGCGTCCAAAATGATCGGCTGGCTGTGTAATTTCATTGAAAGTTGAAGAAGTCTCCAAACTGCTCTTATTATCAGCAGACGATATCTTTTTGGCGGGAGTACAACTTTTCTCTACTCTGATTCCTTTCCTTTGAGAGATATCGGAAATTTGATTGCCAGTCGTAATAACACCCCCTGTTGTGATTTGTGGGGTTTTATTTTCATCTTTATCTCCTGATAAAAACTTTGTATTGTTCTCAGTAACATTTCCTACTTCACTTTTCTTTACATCTGCCGGGACGATGGAAGACAAATTACCGGCTCTGTTTGATGTAGTAGGTGATATATTTTTGTCACTCACAACTGTTATACTATGTCTTGAAGAAACATTGGCCCGTGTTGTTCCGGAATTCACTACAGCCGTACGAACACTTTCTTGTTCATTTACAAACGTTTTGCACCTCTTTGCATAATCTGGATGAGCAAGCTTATCATTTCGTCTGATAGGAATGCGTTTTTCGTCTCGTGAAATCTTCCCAGTATCTTTTCCTACACCAGAACGTAATTTCACTTGCACACCGGGTTCAGGGTTCGGTATCACATTTCCCACACGCTTTGTTGCCTTAATTGCTACTTGGTGTTTGGTCTGTTGAGATGATGCAGATGAATTTGAATCAGATTTAACTTGTGCTACAGCAGAATTTGTTTTAGCTATTACAGCACTAGTTGGAAGTTTTGTTCTTTTCGAAAGCGTTTTTGATGCAAATGGTTCTGTTTTTCCTTGCAGCACTGTGGAATGTATTGCCGTGTGTTCGTTACCACCGGATGTGTGCTTCGTCTTAAGTGATGAATATTTTGAAAGAGATTTGTTGTTCATCTTCACCCGGGTGACATCATGAAGTGGGTCACGTGTCAGTTCGGCTGTCGTCTGCCCGGGTATCGTGTGATAGTCATCTGTACTTTTGTCAGGGAGTAAGCCAGCCCCAAGCTCACCTGAAACCAAAACAAGAACAATGATATCCGTCAATTTTACTCCATACAATACACTATACAATACAATGACCTCTAAAGGTTTAAATATTGGCAGCAGGTTTGTGTATATAGGTCCCTGATTTTTTATGAATACACAAAAAAAGGTTTTGAGATCTAAAACAGCTACAAAAAGTTTGTTAGCAAACCCTGGCCGTGTCTAATCCTTAACGTTGATGCAATGATTCTACCTATATCTATATATATCAGATTTAAAGAAAAATTGAAGCAAAAAATAATCTGAAGTAATAAAATCTATGCATGTATTTATTAAACAATGAACTATATACTCACACTATCGGTCACCGATGTTTACTATGTACATTTGTGAATTTTAATGTGTATACTTGTTACGTGTAAAAAGGATATAGTTAAAGCGGACATAATTATAACTACTTCACTCCTTTAAACGCGCTCCCGTACTCATATTTGTATTTTATAAAATGAACAAAACACCTGAACTTTTTGTGTTATCTTAAATTTGGTAAGTAAAGACTTTAACGTATCGTCACATTGTAGTGTTATCATTCAGATTCAATTTCAGAAGTATCCATTTAATTATTGAATACGTTTTGTGTGTCCACATTGTTTGTGTCAACTGTTATGCATATGTATTGCTTTATATTTGATTGGTTAAAGGAGAAGGAAGATACAGGAGTGATTAGTAATTTATTGCAAAAGAAACCCGTAAGTATTCAAGAACAAACTGATATAAAAAGTTACCACCATGGACTGAGGAGACAGAAAACTCCTAACGACTTCCTCCCCCTACTTAACATAGGACAAAAACAGATCCCCGAGACAATTTACAATTTCCTGTAGCACCTTTATATGATTGCATTATTAATGTACTTATTAGTATGCATCGGACCCTCTAATTATCAGCGCTTTTAACAGTTGATTATATTTTTGAGACTGACATTTTAACAAAGTAACAAGCCGAGTGAGCGGATAGCTTCTTCATTTTTTGCAACGAGTCATCAAGACCCATCTTAACAACGGATACCACTCCAAATCCCCCTGCGAATAAGTCGCTTCAAGCACGATCATGAAAATAACAGCACACTAAATATAGCTTCAAACATGATCATAAAAAGTACACTATTGTATTCACTAAATTTATTTCGTTATTCAGAACATTAAACTCAGAAAACAGAAAAGCGCAAACGAATTTTGTGAGAATCAAATGAAGAGATTATTTACTTCCATCAAACCATTTGCTACGAAAGGATAAGCGTTTCTTGTATTTCCATGCACCTCCAAGATAGTCCTACTTTGTTAAAGAACGAGTGAAGCGTAGAAACAGAACTTGATATAGCTATGATGATACCAGATATTGTACCCGTCACGTGGTTAAATCTATGTAAGATGTCGGATATCTACCGTCTAACATAAGTGATATCATGACTTTCAACTATTTAGCAATGTGAGTTAGCGATGAAGACCTGTTAATTGTCGGTATGTGTTGTATTTACCTGGTTATATCGTCACACGATGATGTATACAACACGTGATACACTAACACAAGGGTTGTAAATAACTTCTTTAGGTCACTGAGGCTTGCTGTGAGTGATATATATGTACATTAGTACATACACACACATTTGGCAAACCATTTTACATTATGTTGATGTCTGTGCTCTTTTGTGTTGCTATGTCAGTTTCAATTACAGTGTTGATTTATCTGTAGTGTGTGTTTGTTTCATACTAAATACAGGGGCTGTCGGATAGCCGTATACTGTCAGACAGACTGCTGAATTGCCATAAGTAACACAGAGTGTAATTTAATGTATAAAAAAAATCGTTTGACCTCATTAACACACTGAATATAAACCTGTCATCATAATTAATTCAGAACACTGGAATCATTTTGAATCGCATTATTTCGAAAGCCCTGTTATATGCATTTATTCCTTGTATCTACAATAGCCTATCACATTATATTGTGTAAAATGTCGTAAATATTATAATATGTTTTAGGTTTGTACATAACTATTTTTGATCGAATTATCATACTTATATATATGTATATTATCATAGCAGGTTTTAATGATCATATCAACACAGCAATCCTTAGTTAAACACACATACGTGAAGAATCATAATGTCACTTTTATTGGTAATAAAACAGTACAACTATATAAGTGTATACCTCATTAGCATATACCATATTAATAATTCTCATTACCAAACGCTAATAGATCATACACATGTCCTGACCAGACACGACAAACATATAACACATAACATGTATTCATAGGTATTTTTTATTCTGTTTTGATTTGCTATCGGCTACTTTTATCATTGTTTGAATATTTTATTATAAAATGAACGTACGACACGCCACAGATGATCGCACCTTTAGCCTTTGGTAATTGATAACGTATGTCACAAGTGAAATACACTGCATCATACAGCCGATCTGAACTACTGGCCAATACTACTAAATCAGCGCAAATTCTACTTGTAGTGTCATGGTCGTTGTTAACCGCACTGTTCTAGTACATTAATGATTTTGACACGTCCTCTCCTTATGCATAGATATAAAAGATAATGGCAGCCCGCAGTGTAACGACTTTCCATAAACAATTCAGTCTGTGTTGCATATTAAACATAAAAAAGTGAAGGTGTTGTTTTTATTTCCCTCATATAACACAAACAATTTGTTCTGTGGTCTATAGAGAGAACGCCGAGGAAACTTAACGGTTGCTTGACGGTCCTGCAGGGACAAACCATAAATGTATTCAGGTTATGTTTGAGCTTGGTACATACGAGAGAGAAAACAGTTACATCGAGATCAATACACATTACAGGCCTCTATTCGCTTTTTATGTCCTGCTTTTAAGACGTTCATATCGATAACATTGGTTATGACATGTATATCATTTGTTTTATATTTAAATGGTCTGTTAGACAATTGTTTGTGTCATAAAGTTCATCTTATAGGTTGAAGTTTACTGGTGAAGTCGGACCGCCAGGATTTTGTACTAAAGTTTTAAATAGGTGCTCCAATATTTCTAGTAATAGTTTTTCGTTACATGGTGGTTGACTTTGCTGATGGTCTATCAGTCCCCTATGTTGGTTGAAACTTTATCTTGTTACCTGAATTTACTCCGGTACGGTAGAAGTTTGATAATAAATCATAGGTTACAGTTAATGCTTGTGCATTTATAGCGGTATAAATCCTAAAGGATAGCCATGCATGGGACATAGGTGGTAATAACTGTGAATAGAATGGAGTTTATGGAATAATATCATTCAAT
>NW_018485775.1:0-9223 GCF_002113885.1 Mizuhopecten yessoensis | reverse complement strand
ACAGTCAAATACACGTAGACAGTCGGCTTTACAGTGTAATTATACCGTCAGTTACATGCAGACAATAAGCAGTTAAGCATTGCAATAATATCATCCTATATACTTGTATTTATACATATAGTAAAACGGGATACATGAAATAACACCACAGGTACATTATTGCAATTTCTTACAATTAAAAAACAGTAAAACCCCACTTCCTCGAACTCGGTTTACTCGAATATCCCTCATTCGTCGAAGAGTTCGTTTGGTCCCGATCGAGTACGTGCATAATTATTCTTTGTAAAGTAACTTCGTATTTCTCGAACGAAAATTAGTCCCCGACTCTTCATGGTCATAGTATTATTCCTATCTATTCGTCGAACAGATTGTAATTATTACACAGAAGAACAATGAAATGAAGTTCGTAATGCTGGCCAATCGGTTCTAGTCTGGTTTGTGTTCTTTTTAAAGTCGTAGATTGTTTTCTTGAAAACTGATGCATGTCACCATAAAGGGAAAGATGTAACAAAGTTGTCCTTTATCGTTAACGCATAACGACTCAAACAGGACAGGAGAATAGAAATCGAGGACAAGAAGCATAACGTTATTCACTCTGCTTAAAGGCGGAGGTAACTTTCGGATTGGGCCCTTTAAGGAAGTTAGAACAATTTAAAATGTATTCCCAATGATGGCGCCGATATAGTATTGCAAAAAACAATTTTCATGACCGATAGATCACTGTTCCTTATCATGAAACCTTGGGGTAAGAATTTCCTTAACGAAGATGCAATCGTGAAATATAAAAAAACACAATAAATATATAACGTTCGTGTATAACCATTTGATGTAGTAATTGAGTAAGCTACTCAATGAGAGACAAAAATGCCAAATAAATTGGAACTCTCTCTCGTTTGAGATAAAAAAAACAACAAGGTGCTTGGACTCTCAATACCCGTTTTATTACCAATCTTAGTAACTTGTATGTTCTGTGTGTGGTTGTAATTACCTAGTAAGTTAAGGTAACTTGGAGAAATGCATCATCTACGGTCTGGTTTACATTTTCACATAATGAATTTCCAGGTAATTATGTTACGTTATGGTCATTTGACTGTTGTAGACGTCATGAATCTCCCACAGCGCCAGTTTTACCTCTATAAAGCGGTGTCATACCTCGGTAGTTAGTTCTGCCATGTAAACTGATACTCACTCTAAAATTAATACGCCCTGTATGTGTGTAAGGCATGGTACTCGAGAACTAATAAAGGGACTTATTACTGTTGTAATAAACATACACAATGGATTGGTTATAACGAACATAAACACATTTTCTGCGTCTCTTTTATTCACACACAGTGTCCGAAATGTGACTTTGTCTTTGACTAAACGGAGCAAGAGTGAGAGAGTTCCAAGTGTAACATATTTTGAAACAATGCATTTAAAACACATATCCGTGTTCTTGCAACATCATTAGTCAAATGGAGATGATATCCACGAAAAGTGGGTCAGTCAAGGTATATTTGTTCAATGGTGAAATGTCGTTACTTGAGTGCGGTTGTGTACGGCAGCACAAAAGTATTCTGACATTTAGTAAAGACAAGCGATAACTTGACCAATATTTCCACGCTTTGAAGAAAACATGTTATGCATTAGGTTAGAAGCCTATGTAACGGATTAACCGAAGTTGTCCTCTAATTCGGGATTCGAACAATTACGAAACTTCGAAAACCATGAATTTCATACTTTCAAACGCATAGGACCTAGTGGTAAAATCAACTGAGACTGACCGAAGGTTAATATATTGTGTGAATGGAATATCTCTAAGATTGTGTGTAATATCAAAGAATGCGCATTTGGTTAATGGCAATGTCTCAAGACGTAGGTATACATTTTTGTTGATAATACCATTTGTGAAGAAGGCCAAATGAAGAAGTAGTCAACTGATAACATAATATAAGCTCTGTTTTTAATGAATAAACCAAGCAAATACTTCGTTTGTTCCAGGTGTAGCAAATACCGGAATTATCGGACCGATATAATGAGTAATGATGAAAATGTGAATAGGAAATTCCTTCCATCCATGTTTTGCTGACCTATCTACGTTTTACTCAATAAAACCCCCCCAAATTATTTTGATAATTTCTAGGAAATATTGTTTTGAAAGTTCTTTATCCTTAAAGAAAACAAACTTTGTTTTGTTTTGATGGCACGAACTGTGAAAATCTAAATAGTCCCAAAAAACTCGCTTTTGAAAGGCAAAACAGACTAAAACCAATGTGAAAATACAATGGTGTGTAAAGGCCTACTGTGACGCCTAAAATAGGCTATAAGTAATGCCAATAGGGCACCTAATACAGACTAAGGTTAAAAAACAACATCTTAATTTAAAGCCAAATATGAACCCCCAAAAAAGATTCACGTTCAAGTAACATTTTCAATAGTCTTAAAAAAGATGCCTACTACTGTGGACAACGTTAATTAATACCGTGAAACCCCAAATAGACTAAAACGTCAATAATATTTGTGATGAAACCTCAAATCGAATAACATTGATACCCACTGTGAATAAGTCTCATGTGAAGCGCGCCATGAAACCTGATAGAGACTAACGTTAATTGCTTTTGTGAAACACTAAATAGCCCTATGTGAATGCCCGCTCTGGAACCCCAAAACGGCTAATCTTAATGTCCGCAATTGTCGTGATATACTGACGTCATCCGTTGAAGGACTTGTATGAAATTTTAATATTCTCCATTGTCTGGGCTTAATAGGAACCCAGCACGTAAATCATATAAAGGAACACGACCTATCTAATAGAAAATTCCAATTTGTCGTTGCTATCTTCGTATTGCCAGACATGCCTATTTCATCAGGTATTAAAGGGAGAGTGTTCATATATATTCAATCTAACCAACTATATACTGCTTTGTACTAAGAGACATTTATTCAGAAAGTACGGTAGACTTATTAAATTATCTTCTTGATCTTCTTTTATATATTTTATTCAATATTTCACATAAGTAACATATAGGACTAATTTTGATATATAACTGTGATAAGGTAATTATCATCGTTTTTAAGAATATCATTGATTTTTTTTTCAAGCAAAATCTAAAGATCTAAATTGCAAACTAGCACTATAAGAGATTTACCCCCATAATTAAAGATTTTTATTTTAAGATTTTAAAATGTCGATATATTAAAAAAGTCCATCACAAGAGCAGCGAAACTATTTGAAATCTTCTGTGAAGTGCATATGTTTTGCAATGTTCAAAGTAAGCCTAATATTGTAAGGAAACACAAAAATCGGGTATAGCGTCAAAGTTCACAAAATCTTATTGTAGTTTTTTTTGCTATATTTATGATCTAAAAACTATACGAAAAAAAGAAATCCAACAAAAATGTTGCTCATTAGATGTTCGATGCGTCGACTATAAATGATTTGCGTTAAGTTTCAATTACAATGGAACACTCTTAAAACTTAACCCTGAAAAATCATAATGCTTAAAAGTATACCAATATTGTATTAGATATCCGCTTAGCTTGTCAGGATAGGATATATCCACAATGTGTATTCTTTCATAGAACTTTATTGACTTCACTGATCGTAGATGTACCCCTCTGAACTTGAATTAAGGACACTAAAGAAGTATTTGTATCAGCCGCTTTTCTCGATTGCTATTTACATCATATTCGCCATAACGACTTACTTCTCGGCTGATTTATACGGGTACTGATTTTCCTCTTCTGTTCATTATCTTTTCCTTTCTTGATATTAACAGCTCCGCTTCTTAAAACTTATGTGTTACTTGTCGCAATTTATTCGGTACTCACCGGCATGCTCGGAACATCACGGTTTCCAAGATAGATGTCGAATGCTTACGGACACACTTACAACAAAAGGTTTCGAAAGATGTATATTCATTAGGGATATGCTATGGGCATGTTTAATGGTCGTCATCAGGACTTAGTTGGGAAAGTTTCTATTTTGTTCTGCGATATAAATTATACACTTTTTGATTTGCTCATTTGTCATCGACCAGATGTGTATATTCAGGACCAGGCTATTCCTTTGATTCGACTTCTTTTTACTCTCCTGCTGTCGTTGTAAAGCAGAAGACGCTTACCCTTCCGAACCATCTGGTCTTATTTTTCTTTTACCCTTTCAATGATCTCCATGTTTATGTTTCTTTTGTGCATATTAGTTTTGATTCACTGTTTTTTTTCCACATCACGGTTCTCTCTCTTATTTCAACAGTTCATGAAAGAAAACATTAAATGCAAGCAAAATATTTCCATTAACTGATGGTTCACCAACCTATCCCCTAAACTAACTCGGCAGAAAAAGGATGCCGTTGCCACGGCAATGATTAGAAACTGAATACTTCGACTCGGGTTGCATTTAGATTTTTTTGTGCATATAATATGGAAAAAACAATAGTTTACAAACTTGCCTTTCTATGTAATCTTTAGAATAAGAGGAGGAAAATAATTAGTAAGAGGACAATCAGACACATATCTACTGGCCATTGAAAGGTAATATCCTTGAGTACGCAGTAATAAGATCGCTGTAACAGCGTATCCAACGGAATTTGTATAAGTGTAGTGGCATTGATTTATTGGTGCAGTGTACAAGAGGAATTTTCAAAACCAGCTGACCCAAAACGGCTTGACTTGACTTTGTATGTAAGCATGGGTAAATCTGTATGTTGAGGGAAAATGCCTAGATAAATTGAGTGACAGACCATACCTTTCTAATCACAATATTATATGCCGAGAAAACAAAATCCTCCTTTCTTTAACTCTCGAGGCAATTCGATACAATGTGAAAAAGTTTTCTTAAGAGAACAGTAAAAACGATGCAAAAGTATGATGTACTTATTACGATTTTATCAAAAATAGTTTCTCTCATACAATTTACGATGCTATACAATAGAATAAAATACGTGAAAACATAAGAATTAAAGGACTTTAGGTTCGGTGGACACAGACTATTCTAAATATCAAGGCCACAGGCGTGTTCTTTTAATTGTCCTTCATCATAATGTAGACCGTCCAATACGACTAAGACACGGTAACTACACCTTGATTGGGGAAGGCGCTGGATAGTTATATTCATATCGAATCTACGCGCATCTTTCTAAGTATTAAACGTATACAAGAAAGCGAATCCGCAGCTTCGGTATCTAGTATCAAATTCATGATTTATAAGGGGGAAGGGTAATCTGTGATAGTGGTTAAAATTGTCTTTCCTCCGTTTATGTTTCTCCATACTTCCTGTTTGTGTCTGTTGGTGTCAAATCAAAGTTCGTTTTTTGCCTTGTATATTGAACCTATACTCACTTTAAACAATTTTTTCTTTCGTCAGAAATAGAAATGTACGTAACAACACTACATCAGCGTATCTTAACAAGGAAGTAACAAATGGTAAGGTAGGGTGAACGCAAAACACAAACATGTGATTGTACTTGTGAAAATTGGAAATAGATGCAGTGTGCCGAAAATGAATTGCACTTCACCATACAGCTGTTTCGTCTTTTAAGGACTCATAGGTGATAATAGGGGCCAAAACCAGGAAATAAAAAAAGGTCTATACTACTGTTGAAACAGAAGGGGAAGTTAATAAAACCCCTTTATGATATGGATTTGAAAATAATTCCGCACGTCTGTGGATCACGTACTGCTGTGGCTACGACCATGGCTATCAATGATGTCAAGGATGATGTTAGTGTCAATTCGTCAATAGACTTAATGGGAAACCTCAGTAGGGCTTCGACGTGTCGTACCAAGCTAACGTGCTATGTGATAATTTTCGCCAGTATAAGTGGCTAGGCCCACTGTTACGAATCAATGGTTTATCACCATAATTTGATACTGGATTAGATTGCTTCGGTTTTTAGATATAAGATTCAGAGAGTAATGATCGACAGATATGTTATAGTATACGTGTTATCTTAATATCCCTGCAAAACACCAACAACACAACATATCAATCTAAATTATAAGATTTAAAAGATTGTGAAGCAAAATAGAAAAAAAATCAAGAGTCCGACGATCAAGAGCAACTGGCTTGAAGCAAGGAAACACGAGAAATAAGAGACCTTTTTACACCCGAATCAAGGGTAAACGTTTAAGGTATTATACATGTATTGTATTCACGTACATTTCAATATAAGGATCACTCCGCGGATGCAATGCCATGCATATATTTATCATATCAAAGTGAAGGCATCTTTAACACACAAAAGATGAAAATATTGTGTGTATTACAGTATATCATATATCCTGAGAGAACATATCCTGGAGAATTCTCATTTAACGAACCAATTTGTCGATGCATGTTGTTCAAATGTATTATGTTTTGGTATGGTATTGAGTAAGCAGAAACGAATTCCCTACAGGAAACACATGGATTCCTCTTAACGTAAAAAAGGAGAAATAAATTTGTTTCGTAGCGTCAACATTCAACAGCATATCTACCCAAAGATATTAGGAACCATTGAAACACGAAAACAAGAGGAAGGATAACGTGAGGCCCCAATAAAGAAAAAAAGGACGAAATAAAGGTTTTTCAGAAGGATAAACAATTCCCGTTTGACATCTGGCAAACGTCACACGTTGCACGT
Source organism: Mizuhopecten yessoensis (assembly GCF_002113885.1). Classification (NCBI taxonomy): domain Eukaryota; kingdom Metazoa; phylum Mollusca; class Bivalvia; order Pectinida; family Pectinidae; genus Mizuhopecten; species Mizuhopecten yessoensis. Next base: position 2,618 of record NW_018485775.1, on the reverse strand, counting down.
TTGAAATATAAATAACTGATATATATAACACGGGTCGAATACCGCTGGAAAGAAATGGAAATTTATAAAGTCATAACCAATATTGTATCTGATTCATTTTTTTAAAGAACATTTCATTCTTTCAAATTGTTTCAGTAAACGAATCAACTGATGAGAATAAGAATTCTGCCAAGAAGAAAATATCCTTCTCAAGTACAATCATTTTACAACTCGAATATCATTATCTAACTGTGATATAAATGGATTTTCTAATTTGCTAATAATTGGAACGGAAATAAAATATCCAATTATAATGTTAAATATCAATAATTTATTATGTTTCATTGTCATTGATTTAGCTTTAATATCATACGCAAATTAGAGACACAATTCCGATCCCGTGGGCGGTGAACTTTAATCAGAATTAATATAATATCTTCTAGAAGTTATAATCAGCAGTTAAAATCAGGACTGTTGTAATATTCTATTCATTAAGTGTGTATTAATGTGTATTTGCTTTCATACACCCGGTCATTTTATATATAGCTGAAGGTGGAGACTCATTATTTTTTAATTGAGTAATTATGTAGATTATAGCATTCAAATATTATATAAGGATATCTTTTCATTTCTTTTTGTCTTCGTGATATTTTTTTCAAATGCAATAAAAAAAATTGAAATTATCTTTGAAAACAGATTTTTTTTCATACCATCACGGCGTTTATAAGATATTTATTCAAAAACACGAAATGTTCTAGAGAGCACATAGTTGATATTGACATATTACTCAATGATGAAACCTTTTCAAAAAAAAGGAAAAGTCTCTTCGAGGAAGCTTTTTTGAACGATCGAACAATTAGCAATCAGTAGTCCAAATGTGAAGATGTGTTTGTTGTCTAAAAGTGACGTCATATTATCTTTTATAATTTACCGCTACTTTCTCATACACATATATATAATTCATATAACTACAAGCATGTCTTTGACCTATTATGTGTGTTTGTTATCTGTTCAGATCATTGCAAAGATCTACGACATTTGGTCATGGTCAATGAAACAATGGATACACATGTAAATGGATATTTTGGATGTACATACCATCGAAACATGAGGTAGCTAAAAATAGTTCCCATTATTATGGAAATTGTCTATTTTTTATAATAAAAGTGGTAGAAAGTAGTTCCTATGAAAAACTGACATAAAAATACATTCAAAAGCTAATAGGAATATTTTAAAACCACATCATCCAACGCAGTTTGTGCTAATGCTTTGACACTCCCGGTTACATATATTCTCTTTTCCTCTGGTCCTCTTAAATAACGCCTTTTAACTATTCTCAATAAGTAAAATGTACTCTTCAACACTTCCGTGTGTCGACAAGATCAGGAAAGTACAACATTCCTTGGGGAAAGCTTTATTTCCTGAAAATCTAAATTATCGGAGCCTCTTTTGACTTTACACTGACAAGTGATTGCCACTAAGTTTGTCTTTGGATTTAACGTTACCCATGTTAACATTCAACGCGGCGATATTTCAAACCATAAATTGTTACTTTTATTTCACCCAGTAAATTTTGAAAGTTGAAATTGACAGTCTGCGTGAAAGGTTGTCACGTGCTTTCTGTAAATTTATTTATAAATAGACTTCCATGGGAACCGTTAACAAGGAAATTGTTATTATGAACTCGATTTTTACTTCCAAAACCTTACCCAGTCTACCTTTTCTCCTCAAAATGTGGCAACAGCTGGGAAGGTAATTTGTATCTTTCCCTCTTTTATCATATTTTGAGATTGGTTTGACTGTAGATACGGGAAAGCTAAAGTAAAATCCGATAATTTAAACGAGTAGTTACTTATCTGCGTATAAATGGTATTCCCAATAATCCATCGTATGAACTCATCTATGGAATTATAACTTTCAAAATCTTCTTTTCTTAAATCCCAAGAAACCTAGTTATATAAGCAACCAGAATAAGCTAATTAAAACACATATTCGAGTAATTGGTAACACTGAGTAATATTCATGCACTACGTTAATGGGAAGAATCACAATATTCAACTTATAGGAATCGAGAAACTATTTAGTTAACATATGGAACATTGTTGCACATATTATACCGTATGTAAGAAAATTTCGAATATGCATTATTTTATTTGATGTCTTGATTACGCTTGTAGTAAAAGTATATTTATTTGTTAATTTTTCGATTCCTGATAGCAAGTTTATAAAAATTTCAGATTCAATACAAAAGCACCTGACTACAAATCGAGACATGATATGTATATTAGGTCGCTAGAGCGAGAGTGCCTTTCTGTAACTTTGTCAGTTTAACATGCTCCCTGACAATCAGCGAGCCACTTTAACATGTTTGAGAGGAGCAACATCTTGTATCTGCGCTTTCCTCGCGCAGCAATAAGTGCACTGACATCACTTAAAAAAGACGTCTTAGAATTAAAGTGAACCAAGAACGGCGTGTGGTATATTAAGTGTGCTTCGTCATCAAGGCAGTGTCATCAGTCGAGAATTTAAAAAGTGCTAGTCGCAAATCACGGCCCATTTACAAAGTAGATTTAATGAAATTGAGACCACAATGCCCAACTAACAACTTTTAGATGCAAACGTGGATATTAAATAGAAGT
>NW_018485774.1:0-9195 GCF_002113885.1 Mizuhopecten yessoensis | reverse complement strand
TAATGAGAACGATTTTGAGAACCTTGCTTTCTATCCCACGTAATGGAAACGAGATTAAGAACCTCGCTATCAATCCCTATTTAATAGGAACGATTTTGAGAAACCCAGCTACCTAGTATATGTACTGGAAACGTGTTTTAGAATTTTGCTTTTTATCTTGTTTAACAGGATCAATAACCCTTGCTATCTATTCCATGTACTGGGAACAATTTTGAGAACCATGCTTTCGATCCGATAATGGGATCGAGAATCCCGCTATCTACCCTATTTACTGGGAACGATTTTTAGAACATTGATTTTTATCCTATGTACTGGAAACGAGACCGATGACCTCGCTATCTTTCATTTGTAATGAGAATGATTTGAAAAACCCTGCATTATAGCATATGTACTGGGAACAAGTTTGAAAATCTTGCTTTTGTCCCTATGTAATGGGAACGAGTTTTAGACTCTTGCTTTCTACCTTGTGTTAAGGGAACGAGTTTTAGAATTTTGCAGTCTATCCTGTGTTAAGGGAACGAGTTTGAGAATCTTGCTTTTTATCCTGTGTTAAGGGAACGAGTTTTAAAATCTTGCTTTCTATCCTGTGTTCAGGGAACGATTGTTAGAATCTTGCTTTCTATCCTGTGTTCAGGGAACGAGTTTTAGAATCTTGCTTTTGACCCTGTATTCAGGGAACGAGTTTTAGAATCTTGCTTTCTATTCTGTGTTAAGGGAACGAGTTTGAGAATCTTGCTTTCTATCCAGTGTTGAGGGAACGAGTTTACGAATCTTGCTTTCTATCCTTTCATAACCGCGCTATCTTTCCTATGATATAGACAGTGTTTGTGCTTCATGAAATAGTTTTGTCTTTAAACATTGTTTGGATGTTACATCGAGAACCTATAATCCTTCAGCTTAGAATTTACAATGAATCACCGTCATTTATGATATATTGTATATCAACAACACCCAAGCTTAAAATCTAGTTTTATTGACTCTGCTGTCAAATATCAAATCATTCTCCAGAAAAAGGATTTTGTCGTATCAGCTGACAGAGCTCTGACAACTTTAACTTTGTAAACACTTTTTTTTGTAAACTTCATACGTTAAGAGTTTTGTTAGTTGGATAAAGTGTGCAATCATATGTGATCATCCCATCGATATTATCTAGAGACAATATAATGATCAGGCATGTATCCGCACTCAAATGATATGTTGTATTAACTATGGACTTAATGTCTGTTTACAGGGTACCTGTTGCCCCGAACGCCTGCTGTATGAAAACAAAATAAGCAGTAACTATTTATCTGCAGCATTTAACGCGATACTTCAATTTTGAACAGTTCCGCCCATGTGTTTGCTATCGCTCCGCAAAGGTACATAACATCAGTATTTGTTTAACGTAAAACCGTGTCTATCGCTGCATTGAAACAACATTAGTCATGTCAATAGCATTTCAAAAAAACAGAACGTCCCTTTAAGGTATTTAACATGCATCTAAACAATATAAAAATCACTATAATTGCTTTTCCAAAAAAAAAAATCAAATGAAATATTTTGTTTCTCGGTATTTATTTCATTTTTTTATTGTTGTTCGATGAAGCGATAGACTTTTGGTGATTTTGTAAAAAATGTTGACCCTTCTGTTTGATATAAAATATGCCGAGAATTATTTTAAGAAAACCATTTTGGTGTTTTGATTGTTTTTATGATGCAGCGATAGATTGCGTGTAAACGTGTGAAAACATCATGACCCCGTATACCTGTGTTACCCAGGCGTTAATTTTCTTAAACACAATAGTCTCTTGGTATTGTGTTGCGTCATCAGTTTTTCGTAACTAAAGATATCTCTCTAGGTGCTGCTGTGTCCCGATTTTATCATTGGTTTTATTTTGGTTTGTTTGTGTTTTACGTCCTATGCCAAGTTTTGAAGCTATTTTAGCTGAAATAGAACTTGTTAAAAGCTGTGAGTAAGGATTTATGTTTAGCGAGGGCCTAATAATGTTTGCGGCATCGATATATAACAATTGGAAGAGTGTAATCCATATATTTGCCGATTTCAACGTCTTTTTATTGTTGTTATTGGAGGCGTTGCATACCTGTACCTTTTTAAAGTAATACCCTCATTATTTCTCAATTTAGAGTCAGAATTTTAAACCCCTTTGGACGCCTTAACCACTTGACCACCGCTGTCCCCGATGATTTTATCATGCTACAACTAAAAAAAAAGTACCGAACACCTGGAGTCCATGACGGACTCCGTTGATGATCTCTCATTTTCCCCTAAGAATTTCAATATCCTAGTCCAAGGACTAACTGCTTAAGGTTATATTTTATAAGGTTATACCAAATCATAACGTCCAAAGTAGTTTGATCTGTATAGTGACAAGTAATATAAGATTTTTTTCGTAATGGCCAGAAACAATATTACTAACGTTTTCAGTGTTGGTATCGAGACTGGTGTAAGATTTCTGACGGATGACAGGAATAAGGATGATTATATTTATCCTCTACGTCAGGTTCGGGAAAAGAGTATACCTTGGTCGAACTGTATGTAATAATATGAGGCTACTTATGTGTGAATCCCTACAGAATTGAGCGGTTTTCTACTATGTGCTTTTTATATGAGAATTTGAAGAAGTAACAACTGATTAGCTGCCCCTACTGTATATTTTCGCACTTCTTTTGTTTCTCCTCCTAACCAGTTTTTCCACTTTTCATGTTATATAAGCTTTTCCGAGGACGTAAAAGCTTTAACATTTCAAAACAAAACAAATCTTACATTCCCAACGAAGTTCAGTCCAACATTTACACCAATGTACACATTTCTTTGTCTTGGACCCAGCTAACCTTTTAACAGCTGTGTTACATTCATGGACTTATAGACTGCCGCTCTATTATGTCTACCTCACCAGGCCTCGCTGACAAAATATCGCACTAATTCGATCTGTGCATTTCCCTTGTAGTATGGTCAGTCCTTATCAACAATAGCCAGCTTGGCACTCAGATCATGATATACAATCTCTCGCTAGACCTCGAATACACAACTCGAGTCTAGTAAGCCTGTCCCGATCAAGCTAGTGTTATAACTAGCACTATGTTCTTCATAAATTAGATATCAAGAAATCAACTTACTCATGAACAGTGTCGCTGGTCTCTCTCAATGTAGAACATGTTTTTCATTGCGAGCTTTTAGCTAGCGTTGTTTTGCTTTTTTCTGGGATATCCTTCGTTTTATCAAAAAGTTAAACCTAATTGTAAGCAAAACATTTCCATTATAACGCTAGAACCCTGGCTAGATAGTTATTCGGTGGATAGGGTGCATTTATCTAGAAAATTATGTACTTATAAAGGCGAATCAACCGTGAAAACAGGGGAGATTGATATGTTGCTTATAAGCAAGGAAATATAACGCTAGTTTTATTATTGTCATCACGTTGTCATGAAGATTGATAGTGATGTAACTACTAGATCTAGGTTTATGTCATGATACGAAATCCGACTCCCTGTCCCATCTTGGCCGGTCTGCACAAGCGACATTACAAAGAACGGATTATTGCATGGTTCCCTACTTGGTCATATGATTTATTTACTCGATCCATTAATATCACATTAAAAAACTACTTTGCCCTCATTTTTCGTTAAGAATTTTGAATTAAAGATTACATTTTTTTTCTTCAGCTTCATATCTTAACATTTATTTACAATAGTCACCTCACTACCAGACTTTGATAAACAACAGACAATGACAGCAATTATATGATAATTTCTTGTCTTCACTTTCAGTCTCCCCTACTTTATGAGTGTATATGCCATACTTGATTCCCTATTCTGAAGCAGGTTTAGGTACCAGAACTATCAGGAAAATTGCGTCCTGTTGACTACTGTATTCTCTAGAAAAAGTTGTTTACCCTTTCGTTCAAGGTATTCACGCTGAAGTAACATTACAGTCGTTATTAAGATATTGTTATATCGATATGGGATATTTCAGTGCCTACCTGGTTAAAGGATTACTCACTAATTCACTAAGATCGCTGGTGACCTCCAGGATTTGACGGGTGTAACAATAACGAGTGCCACATGTGCTGTAGAAAACACCTCCGGAACTTCTGGTTATGCCTACGTTGAATGTGCGTTTGTTGTTTGACTTGAAACATGTTGTATTGTCCAAATGGATACAAGGGATTTGGCTCAAGACTTATCTAACGTTTAAGGACCAAAACTGATATTGTAACTGAATGGATATTAACGAAATTACACTTCGCACATAATGTGATGTTCTTTACCGATAAATTGATTTTTTTGTCTGTGTTAACTTGTTTATAAGAAAAGCATCTGTTTTATGCATGTGACCGAAGCAGTTCTGCGTTGGAGAGATACATTATCTTTTTTATATATATTGTGTGAGAACAGTAATATCGAAATAAAACAATCTAAATACGGATGTCATATAAAATAGTTTATTTAACATTATAAATCACAAATATAACGACATTAAGTACCTTTTTTCGGACAGATTGTGCTAAGCTCTCATTGATTGCGTCGGTAAAATAAAGCGCATACATGTTATCCTTCATACATGCATATTGATATATTTAAAGATACACCATAGCTGTTACATAATATATAATACACTGTTGTTTAATTCCTTCTGTCTAGAACGGTGTCCATCTATAGTCATATGTCCATGCAATAATTGCAGCATACTATCTTTTTAGAGGCATGAATGTATTGAAAAGTCTGTGTCACTAGTATGTCTACTCCCTACTTGCTCTATTTCTTCTGGTGTTGTTTCCACAGGACTGTTTGCTGTGGAAGAAAGAGACAAAACGTTTATGGAAAACTATATAACGCAAAACAGATTTACAATATATGCATTGAAAAATCTAGCATCTTATAGGCATTTTCTGTTAGGATAGCAATAAGTGGACAAAGACATTGGCTGTTTTCCTGGTTGTTTATCCTTTTTACACAATTTCGAAACAGACAAGGCATACGCCATAACTGAAACTTAGATATACTAACGATGGTTTTAGAAGAACTCTGGTTCAAAGAAGTCAGCATCTCCTGTTAGCTTTAAGTGGCACACGCTGTCCAGCGGGAGGCGATGGGCATATTCCACGTACCTCTGACCATTGACGAATGTCTAAAAGGTACAAGGTTTTAGATAAGATGTTATTGCATGTTTTCTATTACATTTCGTTGTGCATACAACCAACAAGTTATTATAATTGTTAAACGCTCGATGCGTTTTCTGTTTATCAATATTTCCACACAGTGGCTGCTGCGTTTATTTCCGTGTGGATAATATCATGATGAAATGTATTGCGTTAATGTTTTGCTTACTGTATAACTTCCGAAGCCGACAAATGAAAATGGTACTCAATGCTTTCATGTTCTGGTTAACAATTTGCTTTCCAACAAAATTGTATATTTCTGTGTAGTATACGTACAACAAATTTGTCTGGTTGGGCATTGATGGCGATTTCAAATGTGTCCTTGAGTTCGAAAGGGAAGCTTGGCTGGTCTCTTTCTTCCCCCTGCCAATCACCTCCTGTACACGTGTTTCGAATGGTACAGTTCTCTTCCAATCGGGGGTTAAAGTGCATGGCAATGTCATCAGCGTCGTCATCACCGCATGTCAAGTTTACTGCAAATCTACGCACAACATTTAATAATTCAACAATGAGTCTACACAAAACGTTCAGGTCAGATATTCATCAAATTATCAAATAGATATTGAAATTATGTAGTTAGAAAAGAGAGTCAAAGAACACATATATTTCGAAAATATAAACATTAGTGTTTTAGGTTATCTACGCAGAAGAGTTATAACTGTAAACGAAATACTTATTCAAATATGTTCAGAAATCAAACACAATTATATATAACGTATATCTACGCTTCATAAAAGATATTCTTAAAAGATATGTACCCTCCGGATCCTTTCTTTGGAATTCCTTGGATTACAACCCATCCTCCTTCACGGAAACCACCCGGGATTCTCTCAATGGCTACTGGCTTTTCCTTAAAAAAAAACATTGTTGAAACTTTTTATTAACCCTTTCACCCCTGAATTACAACCTTTGAATTGGAAGAGTTCAAAAATGCACAATAGCTTGTCGCAAAGATTATAAATAGGGTTCCTGCTGATTGTTGTCAGTATTAAAGGAGTTCTGAACTTTCCATGAAGGCCGTTATTTAGAGAGCTGTCGAAACGTTAGTGCTAGAACAATCAAGATAATCAAACTCTGCTCGGGCTACCGATATGTAGCTGTATTTATCCGTACCAAAGTCACCTTTACTACTATGTATGCGGCTCAGTAGATGAATGGACCTATGGTTAAGTTTAAGGTTTATATATTGATCATACACATCGAGGAAAGAATTAAAAAAACCCACCAAACAACAGCGTTTTGCCTTGATTCGGACAGGTACTCTAATCCTTAACGGTTCGAAATCTATATTTCTGAATTGAATGCACTTAGAGCATGCTTAAAAATTGAAATATGTTATTGTTTGAATAATAAGAATGTTTAATGTCGTTATCAATGAATCTGAATATATTCGTGACTCTGTAAGTATATCTTTGGTTGAACATAGTTTTCTTTATCGTTAATCCACAGGTCAATAATGATCGTCCGAACTATGATATATGAGATGAGAACACCTAAACATTGTTGTATTCTCACCATTTTCCTCTGAAGCTTGGCCTGGTATATAAAGGCATCACCTCTGACGTTGATTCCCTTGATGTCGCCTACTTGTCCTCTGGCGTCAAATTTGGCAACCTTTTTACCGTTCACGTAAAGCTGTGGACCAGGTCAAAAATATTGTTATGTAAATATATTGTTATTATGAATAAACAAAAAATTGCATTAAGGGCAAGGGGCATGTGTTTTGCGATTAAAATAATTCCCTCATTTATAAATGCGGCAAAATTTAGTGCAGTTATAAAATTATGAGATCAGGCAGGCAAACGTATATATAATCACGCGGAAGTAGAATCAGTCCTCCATAATATCTGATATGATATTCTAAACTCATCGTACCTTGAATTTCCTGCTCTTTGTTACGACTTTGATCTCGAATGGTTCATTGTTTGTGAAACAGGAAGGAAGGTCTTCCCTTTCCTCCTCGCCCCAGTCACCCATCCGGCAGTTCATCACCAGCGCTCCCTCTCCCACTCGAGGGTTGAAGTGAAAGGCGATGTCATCGTCGGCAGAAGGTCCATTCATTAGGTTGACGGAGAAACTAAAATAATTGACACATTCAGTTTTTACTGTAAATGACACGGAAACCAATATTTTCATACTGATAATTTCTTGTTACTTCATTATGTAATTACCTAATGAAGAGGCACACTTCCATTAGAAGTATCAATGTGATTCTTTTTACGTTTTGAAAATTAAACAAAACCAAACCGCGAACACGTACATAAATGTGCGCAATGTCGTACTTTGGGTACGGATTTTTATTTCAAATGTTCAGTATGCAATATGTAAAAGTTATTGAAGTAAATGCGTATGGATGATATACATAAGTTTAACATAAACTATTGTTTGACAATTGATGTCTCTTTTAGGGTTTTTTCTAAAATGTTCAAATTCTAATCCATGTTTTTACTCCATACGGCAGTAAATTTCTTGTATCTCAAAATTACGTCAGGTATGCAGCAATTGAATATTGACTACAAGAGGAACCAATGAAGGAATGAAGTGGAACCCTGAATCTGTTGTACATTATCGGTTGATTAACAGCCTATCCGGCTTATCATGGTATTATCTACGAAGTTGAACATCTTGGTTGTGTTACTTACGTATCACCTCCTGGCCTCATAAACCCCTTAAAGAAGACGACGTCTCCTTTCTCAAGACCACATGGAATCTCCTTCACAAAGTCATCGTCCTACCAAGAAAGAATTGTGAATATTTCATAAATAAATAGAAAAGCTTGAAACAAAATCAATAAATTAAAGTCAATTTATTTTTCTGCATGGAAATGAGGAAGATTGAATATCATGATAAAATAGTTTGAATTCCTTACCAGGGGTTCGTAGTACTCGACGTCCTTGATATCCATGTTACCTTGAATGTGGAAATGACTTGCGTCTGGAACTCCACAGCGGTGGCCGAAGTTAGTGAAGTACTTGTCATTTACATGGACCTTTCATCAAAACACGTGAATGTTATAATTACCCATATGAAAAAAATGTTAAAGATCTCCGTACTACTGCCAAAAACTGTAACTAAATATCTGTCGTGACTACAGCTTTGATAAATCATTTCTGAAAAGAAAACCATTGTTTGCTGGACATTTATCAGAAATGATTAAGATGAATTATACAAGATATAATTAACAACAGAGTTCTTAGCATAAAAAAAGACATTTCGTGGCTAAACCCACATTCGAACCATGAACTACACACTGCGAAACTATCGCTCTAACCGATTGAAGCTACCTGGTCGACGGAAGTGTCCTCCCCCAATTGCTCTACAGTTATATCAAAACGGAAGTTAAGGGGAGATTACTCCTTATAGATAAAAACCTTAGTGGGACTGGGATCCTTAAGCAACGGTAACAACTTGTAAACGTGTTTGTTCGTTTAAAAAAAATCCCGTTAAATAACCCTTAGGTATTAAACGAAAACTTTAAATTAGAGTGTATTTGTCAGTGTTTTTTATTTAAATAATACAATTAGACCATATGATGGTGACGTAAAACTGGATGGACCTGTCGGTATACGTACAACATATTGGTCATCTGTACAGACAAACATGGCGTCAAAGTAGTTCATGGGTGTAAAGGGGAACTCAGCTTCATAGTCTCTCTCCTCATCTCCCCAGCCTCCAAGGTTGGCGTTCCGGATGACCACGCCCTCTGTGGGACGCGGATTGAAGTGGAAGGCCGTCGAATTATTCTCGCAATCACAGCCGAAGTTGATGCTAAACCTGGAACATATGTAAAATCGGTTATACTTAATTATGAGTGTGTGTAAATCATATTACATGACAAACTGGTGTGTACATGTCATAATATATAAGTCTGAGATCATAATCATAAGTGTGCTTATGTTTCTAAGCATTTGGCAAATTGACATATTCGAAACCTCAGCGAAAAATATGATTTACTAAAGGAAACATACCTTCATATCTCCCTACTAACAGGATATTATCTCCCTACTAACAGGATATTAAATGGATACATTTTTCC
>NW_018485773.1:0-9120 GCF_002113885.1 Mizuhopecten yessoensis | reverse complement strand
ATAAAGTTAAGTTTGTGTTCAAACCATTTTATGTGCGTGTGGTTTACAATAACACGAGGAACTATATTACCTCTTCTGGAAAATTCGGCTGTTCATTCTGGGATCTGAACTTACTGACGTCACTGATATGCTAAGCGGGAAATAGTTTCCGATCCTTTATTGTTTTAATTTTTGCAGCAGTACGGGAATCCTTAAGGTAACGAAAATAATAAATGTTAATGAGTCCTCGCGCAGGAAATGTCAGTATCAGGAAACCATTGTTGCTATCACAGTGTCTGTATTTGGGAGTTGTTATGGCTTTATTTATTTTGTGACAATATTGGTTGTAGAATAAAAAAAACTAACAATATAGCGATGTACACATTATGATATTAAATGTTCTTAAATGATAGTTTGTAATTCTTATCTATAAAATATAAGAAAGAAGCTAACACAAGTACGATAAATATGATAGTTAAACATGTCTGTTTGGGAATCCACGTTATATGAATAAGGTAACTGATATTTTTGGAACGATCCTCTTTTATAGAGGATAAATGCTCTTCAACCTTAAAGTTATGACGACGTCACAATCGAGCATTGGCAAACACTGCAGTTTGGTTGTTTTTTGTGGAAGCATTACAAACTCTCAATTTTTTAAGGGCAATTGTTTATTAGATGAATCGTAGTAATTAATCGATTCCCAAGTGTTTGTACTGCGTCAATTCTAAATCGTCCTGAACATTAAGGCCGTTTGATGACTGTGCATGTAACGTTAATAATTAATACGACATTTAGTACACTTGTTTACGTATGTATGTAATGTAGTTTGGCCAGGTTACAGAGCCGGTGCCAATGATGATGTCATTTCCGGTATAGGCAGACGGTAAACCAGTCGTAACGAATCAAATGGTCTGCTAACGACTTAATATGGTAGCGTATTTGTAAAAGCTTACAGTAACAGGAATAAACATAGTTCGCAAGGCTAGGAATAAATGCACGTGTTACCATCATCTATTTTATTGTGTATGTAGTGGTCTAATGGCCATCGTGCTGGGCAGTTTAGGTAAAGCAGACGACAAATCCATCAGTAGATACACGGAAACGCTTTTCGCCACCATCGATACAGGAGGAGATGGTACAATTAAAATTGTTCTTTTCCACGTTTGATATAGACCTCCGCTTCAAAAATATATGCCGTTTACAAAACGTTTATTCTGGTCATGTTCTTTCACACAGAACATCCGTCTACGTTAAACCCATGTGATTCATCAAGCAGGGATGGTTATCGACTGTGTAACCTAGGGAAGTGAAAGCTCACACATCCGACTACTTCCTGGTATTCGTAATATTCGAAACGCGTTAATTTCGTTAAGGGTGGTAAAACAAATGTGCTGCTTTTCTCAAGTGACACACTTAAGTACTATTTATGTAGCTGAAGCAATCATCTAGGTTACTTTTGCACTTGAGAGGGTAATAATAACACAAGAGTGAAAATCCGAATCATTTATAGTCTTGAAAGTAATTGGTTTACACTTCGTGTTCGGGAGGAAGAGTGTGCCAGAGGAGGCGAATTATGACACGTGATTTCAATGAGTAATTGCAAATTGTTTTTTTCTCGAACTCGTGATGTCATCATCTAACATTTTGTTATGGGAAATATCGAACGCGCTACAGGACTTCTAATAGCTATTATACTTTCGTTCCGTTTATTTGGCATTGCTGAACAGACTGTTCAGGTGCGAAATAAATCTCCATGCGTTTAGGTAAACGAATACTAAGTGAATATTTTATTTCAAAGAGGGAAACGCATGTATTCATAAAAAACTTAAATTATTTAGATATCATTGTTAAAGATAAGAAACCCGAACACACAGAAAGAAACGTATATCGTAGGTGAAAACTGCTGCAATGTCTGGTAAAAGTCATATACTTTAATCTTATTGTTTTAAACTTGATCAAAAAGAAAAGTTGAACTTGAAATGTCAATAAATGAATAAATATAAAAAAAAAAAATGGGTATCCTTTTATAGTGCGTCAACGCTTATTCGTTATTCGGACAACCCATTGTAGCAACAGAATAAGTTATTGCATGGTTAACTATTGTAACATTGGTTTCTGATAATATTTAAAGAAGCTTATATTTCTACAATATTTTTTTTCTTTTTTTTCCCGCACCTCTTTTTCAATTGAGCTTTTAACATAAATGTGAGCTTTGATACCTTTTTGCTGTGTGTCCTACATGATTTAGTATATAACGAGTTTGAACAATTGGGTAGTAATTAAACAAAGGACTAGATAGTTAAGCTCAAATTTTATTTTGTATAAGAACATTTTTGTTGCGTTGTCGAAGGGCGTATAATGACATGTTTAGTGTCGCTAGGAGAATGTGTGCTCCCCTCCCTGTATTCAGTGCTCCCATCGCAATACTTAAAACACGATCAGGTGGTGAATGGCTGTGGAGCGTGAGAATGACCCCAATAAACATGTCGTTTAAGTCGGTTAAGCACTGTAAGGACATCTGTAAGACAATAATGTCAGGCTAAATCGAGAAAAGGTCCACAGGGCCATATTATACTACTGATCGGCCTTCTTTTGGAACGCGACATGTTGTATCAGTCAAACAGGACACATGCGACAGAACCCCTCACCCCCTCCAGCACGACATCGCGAAAGCAACATATCACAGAATTATATTTTTGCCAAAGTAACAGATTGACTGACTTTTAACGAGAAGATATACACAATTTCTGACTAGTGAATATGGTATACGAGAAGATTTTTTTCCCCCAAACATTCGGTAAAAATAATGATATTTAAACAAATTTTAAATTTTAAATTTTAAAAATTAAATTATTAATGTACAGGTCCATAAAACAGTGAAGGAGGCTATGGTTTAGTTCGTCTCGTGGCAGGATATGCCCTGTACGGTCTCCTTTGCTGCTAATTTCCGTAGGTATGGTGATAGAAAGTGAAATCGCTCCGGTTACGGAAGATAAATATCTTTCACGTTCATATATCTTGTATATTTATTGTCAGCTTACGTGCGGGTAAGCCAGCCTTTAGGAATGTTTACATACATTGACAGGGTAAGATACACACTCAGGACGTCTTTATCTCAGTATCACCATATGTGTTTTCATGCTGTGTATGTAATGGGACTTCTTCCGGAAGTGGCGCGGTGATACATTCATGACGTACTGAGCGCAATAATTTCACTGCAATGATTGCAATGTCCCGATATGCTAACACCAGTCATAGTGGGGACACAAACAATCTCTTAAAAAAATAATCCTTGATTGTTTACGTATATCATGTCTGTCAAATATTACAGATGTGCAATTTTGGTTGCATTGACGTATACTTACTGTTCATAGACATATTAAAACACACATTACAAGCTGTTTTCAATCTGCAAGCAAATGGCAACGTAATCCAGGTGTAAGTATGTGAGCATTGTAATGATGTCAATATATAAAGGAATTGACGTGTAGATTGATTGCAATTTATCTAAATTTGGAAATGAATAGATTGAAGTAATCTGAAAATCAAAAACTCGTATGAATACAATTTTAATAGTTAATAATTAAAAATGTCTGAGATCCTGTTTAAAATGATAATAACATTTGAAGATATACAGTAGTCATTAATTGTTTCGTTTATCAATCTTAAGATCACGAGAAGAACATTTGTGAAAGGTTTCTGGAAGATGGCCCAAAAACTTTGTGAAGTGCTGACCTCAAAAACACATGTAGACTGGTTATCCGGTGAATATCGATTTCTAAACATAGCATATATGCAAGGTCCAAAATTGTATAATATTCAACAACAATTACGGCAAAGCAATGTCTTTTTATACGCTTTTATTGACCAGTATACAGAGCTTTGTCCGCAAGACAAGGGATAGTAGATACAAATTGAAGAACTGTCGAGAAAGTTAAATTGGTCATCCTAAGTTAACTGCAGATGGCACACCTTTCTCCATAAAGGCCGGTCTGTGTGACTCGCATTATAACGTCACTGTGACCCAACTGTAACATTCTTTGGTGACTGATTATCTATTTTCATGGTACAAGTCATACCCTCCAGTCTACAGTAACTTCTAAGCATGTACTGAGGGTGGGCCGGGAGGCCTAGGTTTCTTCTCGGGAGAAAATGCTGGGCTACTTATCCGGTATGACCTGATTAGTTAATAGCAGAGGCACACTTGGATGTGAAAGAATTCCTGATCATATTCATAGCCGTGTCGCTGGTGCCTTTACTTCCAATCAGTTAATTAAATGTAACATAGACGCAATCTCTATCCTACATTAGGATATCAAACTCTCCCTGTTATATGACATTATGGTATCACTACAATATAAACAATTTCACCCATATACATATTTATAGTCTGCTACGCCACTTCTTTGGCAGAGTATTTGAGGCAGGAAATAAAGGCTCTGAAAAGCAAGGCTTGGGCTAAGAGTACACAATTACATCAATATCATCTCAAGTGCTGTTTCATTTTGATTACAAAAATAGCCTTTAAATCTAAATATATCTTTTTGCAGGAGTGAAGCTTCTTACAACAGTACGACTTACCCCTTAACATTGTAACACATTCTCCAGGGTGTAAATGTGAGCTGGGCACAGGTGAAACACCGTTAGATGCTATTACACCAATAATGCGGTGTCAGATAAGAACTGGTTTCAACCTATTGGGATATATTTCGCTTTGGTGTACTTATTTGGAAGCTTTATATAGTCTGTTGAGGCCTAGCAATGCTGTTTGAAGAGGAGAATTTGACTCTAATTTTGATAAGGATGAACATCTTTTAGTCCATGCCGTTGGGGTTTACAACAATTTCAAAAACAGGAGGCGACAGTTTACAGCTGAAAGTAAATTCGTTACTTTTTCTTGTATTGTCGAAGATACTCTTAGAATATTATCAGGATGCTGATCCGATTGGACAGCTTTTCGTAAAAAGGGAGGGCAATTGCACTTATTGTTTCTGTGAAACATAAAACCTTCAATTGCCTCAGCCAGCATTACTTATTACAAGATCAAAACCAATCCTTGTATTCTGTTCAAATACAATAAATGATAAATATGGCACTGCCACCATAAGTTATCGGTCTACAGTTAATGAACTAGGGCAAATTTGTCATGAAATTCTAATATTTAATGAAAAATACTGTGTTGTATTACAATGATAGTGTTTGGTTGTGTGTGTGTGTGATTTGTACAGAGAGTTCTCAGACATTCTATTTTATGTTATATACTTGTTAAGTCCTTCCGCAAGAAATTATTGTGTGTGTGCTTGTTATCCATACAGGTTAATCAGAGTGTACAATTTTGCAAATTATTTTGAGAATCATTCTTCTGCGTTGAATTTGGTTTTTGTTAGTTTTTTAAACAAGCCTAATATTGCGCCATGCAGTAGCTGACAGTTTGTTCCATCCATCTCGCCAAACTCTTTTCTCTCTTTCTGTATGTAGTCGCTCCCTTGCCATATCTCGATATTCAGTGCGTCTTATGACTGCTCCTATCTATCAATTACGAACTTAAATGTGCTCATATGCAAGATCCCCCCTACACTCTTAGAGAACTAATATTCACCTATACCTAATACACAAAAGTGGGTTAACATGCCAATGGTATCGAGAAAATATTTCATTTCTAAGAAATATATCTGGTCGGTGTCATCAACGATCAGTGTTTTGTCTAACAATGGCAGTGTTTGTCACTGTGCGTGCGATTTGTATATCGAATTTCCATTAATTGTACTTATATACACAATGTTCTTGTCTTTTGGGGGCCAATTAAATGTGTTTGCCATTTACTAATGTCTTTTGTTACCCAGACAACTTAATCAAAATATTAGTTTCACCCAAAACAAATTTCTGAGCGGCCTTCATAGTTATTTGTAATAAACGATGTCGATTGCTCGACACTGTCATAAAACATTGCTGTGGGAGGAAGTTCAAGCATTCAAACTGTTCTATAGTGTTAAAAAGATAAGGCACGTTTTCTTTTGTAAAAAAAATTGACTTACTTGAGTTTCAGATAATCATAATAAACATTAGTTATTTGTCTGAGCACCTCTATCTACTGTATATATATGTAATTGATGTTTCTAAGAAAAACAAAACGCAGGCAAGCACAAATGTCCTTTTTTGAACTCGAAATATGCGTCATTTTGGACAATCCTTCACTTAAATAACGAAATATACTCCGTAAAACGTGTTCAATGTAAATCGATTTTTATTGTCAACTATAGCATGATTTGTCATTGAGCATAATCTGAGTTTTCTATCGGCCTAATATCCGTGTAACCAGAAGCTTCCTGCCCATTAAGGGAAAAACTTTAGCCACATTTGGAATTGGTTCTTTAACGTTAATGGTATGCGAACCCAGAGGGACTTTTCGTTTGTAATATAAAACATTAAAATCGACCACTCTGAAAACTGGCGAACCTAATTTAATATAGTTATGCATTATCAGTCTACAATATGGGACTGGTGTCCTGAGGCCACTAAGCGAAGACCATAATACAGCGTAACTGGCGAGATTTGAACCACCTAAAGAGACATGACCCCCTGGATGAACATTTGAATTGCCGTTCCCTTTTCTGTATGTAATTCAACAATACGCAAAGTGACAGAAATACTTAGTACATAGTTAGTATGACGTTAGAAGTCAGTTAAAGATGCAGGGGTTTCCAAGCAAGCCTGTATTTGCTTCCCTTTTTAAAACACCTCCATACGTATTTTAAGTGTTCATCGTCGATACCAAACCACAAGATGACGACGCCTGGGTCTGTCTGATCGACTGTTAATGTTTGACAACTATTAGGACAACTCAGCCAAACTCGCGTCAAAGATGTTAAGTTTATTATACCCAGCTTGTGATATGGTCATTAACGGTATCGTTACCCGTGTTTCTGTCGCGTTCAAACTGTCGGTAAATGGTACACATACCCCACTTGGGATTAAGATATCAGCAGTAATATATACGGTAGCCTCTTAAGTTTGAAGAGGATAGTAAAATATTAAGTGCAATCGACCCGGGAATGTTTTAACGACATATGTTTAGGACGTCATACGCCTCGCTGCTACTAATGACAACGAGATGGATTTATCAACACATCACGTATATGGCATTACCAAACGTGGGCCTATACTTCAGTAAATTTTCGCGTCTTACTCAGTTTCAATATATATACCTATATATATATAAGTGACATAGTGGAAAGAAATACAAATATGGGGAGCCACGTCATAACACATTCATCAACTAATCAAAAAAATGAAACAATATCAACGAGAGCCCACCAGTGTTCTGTGATGTTTCAAAGGCCATAGGTAAAGCGCCATATCAAATCTGTCAAGTGTGTGGAGAACGCTTCTGTAGGATCTACTTTCTACCACTCTGTCACAGTGAGTGTAGAAATTGGAAACTAATATTTCGGCCTCACAGACATGGACAGGAGAATTGCCTACCGCGATATATCGTATGAAGCATGTCTGTCATTTGATAAGAATCTTGTAGGCAATCACAGGGAGGCGCTTTTCACAGGGCAGACACATCATGACGCGTCATTAAAACTAACCCAGAAAGTATCACAAATAGAATCAATTTCTTTCTGAAATCGTACAATTTCAGAATACGATAACTGCTCTAAAAGCTATATCTGACGTTTTTATAGCGAGCAGGCAGAAATATGAGCGATGAGCTATGGGCATTGAAAATCCGTGTGTCGATATGATACGACGATAAAGAATGATCTATTAAGACATTATTAAGTTCATTTATTTAAAAACACAACTACGTTTAGAGACATTTTGTGCTATCTTTGTATAGCTACTAATACCGTTTATAGTGCTTAGGCATAGTGGAAATGTCAAACTCCTAAAATCTAACTGTATAATTAATATGTTGATATAGAGACGACTTTTTGTTATTTTGATCCATATTGAGTTGCCCTTCCTTTCCAGAACGTTTGAGTTACTCCATTCCATGATAATGTTGGGTATGTTCGCATTGTTATTAATAACCCCTGGGAACGAGTCAGACATCATTGTTATGTATGCGTTTGTAACCATGCCGTTTTGTTCGTACTGTGTAATCACGTTTCTGTTTCTTGTGACGGTTCCTGTTTTTTTCTCTTTCAAACATTGTTCCGGTTTTCTTTTAATCCAATTGGTGTTTCCTCATGCCTGATCCCTATTATGTTTATCGTTTTAATTGTCCTCCTGTTGAATTACAAAACATGTTCATCTGTCCAGAGATGTGTATACTATCTCCGAATTTTATTGAAATAGGATTGTGAATTGAAGTTGAGGTATTTGTCTATTTAAGTATTTTTTCTGTCAGACCTTCTTACGATGAGGGTGTCCAAGAAAGGTATTTTACCACGAGACGTCTCATCATGACGTACATATTGATTAATATGTCCGTATCATCAACCTGATTTAGTTTGAGTTGATCAATTTAATATATCACCATTCCTCGTCACTTCCAAGATATCGTCAGTATATAGTTTCCGTAGTTTTGGACCGCACTATGTTAGGGTAGTTTTTATGGTTTTCTGCTCCATATGTTCAATTAACAAATGAGCAACGATAGATGATACTGGGTTCCAGCCAATAAGGGCGAAATGGGTAAACCCATTCGTCTGAGTGTGTGTGTAATTTAAATACACTTTGAACGAAACTTGATAGTTGATTTTATCAACTTCGCACATGAGGTGTTTTCATTTGTATGTAGACCACAACACTGGTCATTTGTACTTTTTATTTGTAGTTTGTGATGTTAACAAAACATCTGATAGGATGTTATATAGAAATTTATTGATGAAAATGGAAAACATCATAAAATAGTTCTTATTGTGGTTGTCTATATTTGTTTATTCAGCGATGAATAGTTTTAAAAGGTCCTTGTAACGGTGAAAATATAGTAAAGCAAAACAAGAAGACTGTTTATGCTTATTCATATATTGATAACATTTTACGATTTTTCATCTGTTAGTCCTTTTATATCCGAAATGATTCATTAAAGAATATAATTATTGATAAGCTATTCAAAACAGTAAACTGTAAATAGACTATTAGAATATAGTAATTAATAGGCTATTTAAGAGTATACTGTAAATAGAC
>NW_018485772.1:0-9113 GCF_002113885.1 Mizuhopecten yessoensis | reverse complement strand
CTAACAGACATATATGTCAATCAACAGCCAGGTTGAGCAATGATCAAATAGCTTCAGTGTGTACAGACACATATATATACCTGTTGACATATGTCTCAGGTCACAGCAGAGTTACATGTGAAAATCATCACTGCATAATAATGAACCGTCACCAGAGGGCATGTTGCCGAAAAATCATTGCATATCAACAACAATGGCTTGGGGGTTACATGGATATGACAGCTTACAAGTTAGGGATCTCCATCACAGACTTCCTGTGATTCGGCTGTTCTAAGCAGTTTTGGGACAAACTCATAAAAATACAGGTACCAGACATAAAATGAGGCCTTGACATCTCATCTACAAATTAGACTGTCTACTAACAAGTCGCCGGGTCAAGGAGTCGACCAGTACCTTGATATACACATAAATAGATATTTTATGCGACAAAGACATCATAAACATGTCTGATTAAGATATCGTCACCTTGTCACGACTGGAAATTAATGAAGAATCACAATTGAATTTTTTTCCTTGCAAAATTGAGACAAATTTATGAACCAAATCTATAAAGGTTGGATTTACAAATCATTCGTATTATAGACAGATGCAACCCAGCAACTTAAAGGGTCAAACATATACAAATAGTATCCTTTGAGTTAGGTAAGCATATATTCACCTATAGTTATGAATGAAGTGAGTAAACATACATTCTGAACACCAGATTCAAATTGTGATTCTATCAAATGTCATAAAGATTATATCAGTAACTTATGGATACTACAGATCCAGTTCTCTCCACAAACTTGTTTTATTTCATTTTCAGATGTTGACAAGTACTAACCTATCAGGTCTTCTATCTTGGCCAAATGAAGACTGTCAAGAGCCTAAACCTGACCTCCACTATCTCTACAGCAATAGACTCATCACCTTGACCTGTGGCCAATCTGGACCGTCAAATTCTCATTTTCAATGTCCCCTACTTCAGGAATTAGTTAGGAAGAGAGGGCTTGTAGAAAGACACATATAAGCATACACATTTATCAAATGAAACTTTCTGCACACCTTTCTACTTTTGTCTTATTTTCAGCTGCCTGAAGATTAATTCAACATCTGCACTTGTCATGCTGTATATTTACAATAAAGAAAATCCCACTAGGAAAGCTGATATTTTGGAATATTCATACAGAGCTAATTACTGTGTATGCAAATTAAAGCTGAGAGTTGGAGTCCACCCCCACACAAGTATGATGACAAGTAGCAATATACATTTCCTCAATGTAATGTTTACCCAATCATCATGTGTTTGTGTGGGGGTTGACTCCAGTCTCTTCTTTAAATTTGCATGTGTAAAAAATGTAATACTAAATATATCCTGTATCATGCATTTGTTCGGAGATACAAGACATTTGACACTTGAAATGCATAGCAGTTTTAATGTACATTATAAACACTCCAGTTTAATTCAGTACAATAATACATATTCTATTAAATGAACAGTATATAAACTTAAGCATGTGATTGCCTACATATCAAAACCTGTATAATCCAGGCACTTCGGAGTCAGACTTCTAACTTGGATCCATGTATATGAACTAGACGAACCTGTACATCTGTTAGCCCTGTCTCACCCTAACAGAAATACTGGTCACGCCCATCACCATACATGATGTACTTGTACATGCACAAATTCACATTTCAACAAATTTCATCAAAACCACAGAAAATAACTGTTTTTTAACAAAAATGATACATTTCTGTCTCTAGGGTAGTGTTTTGTAAATGATGAATGTATTAAAAGTGAAACAAATATGATTTATCGAATAACTCCTCTACAACATTAATCTGGAAATGTCAAACAGAAAATATGACAGCACCAGGATAATATACAGAATGTCATATAGTAGGGTATATAGTTATCAGAAAATGACTATTATCAGAAAATGTCTATTATCAGAAAATGTCTAATATCAGATTGCTTTCCCCCACCCCTCAACTGATCTGTGCTTGACACCAACTATATATATATATCTATAATTTACCAATTTACACCTCATTTATTTACACAAAAGTGTATACACAATATTCTACAATTGATACAGCTTTAAGGAAATGCTGTCCCATTAATCCCCCAGCATGTAAAAGCTTTTCCAGTCAGCGAGTTTTAATTTTAGAATGATTTCATTAGACTTGTGGAACTGATGCCATTGACATTTCCATATTGCTGCATCAGTAGAGTAGCCAGATACCTTTAACTCCTAACTATCCATTTTTAGCAATCTACAATTACTGCTTTCATCAAATATTTACACTACATTTCCTACATCCCCAATGGTTAACATGCATGCCGACACCAATACACATACCTACAGCTCTCAAGTCTAGAAGGACCACAACACACCTCAGATTGACCTCTGTGAGAATATACCTTAATGAAATCAGACACTGCCTGCTGCTCACAGGAAAGACTGATATATGTATATAAACGACAATGTATATCTGTAGGGAAAATTGAGGAGTCCTTCTCCACGACAATGAAATCATTTGCGACAATACAGGGTACCGACAATGTTATGAATGTACTATTGGTACCGACAAATAAATATTGGCCTTTCAGAGCTAAGGTAGACTGTCTGTATTTCACATCCAACCATGCTATATATTAGCACAGGAATCAGTAAATACTCAGTCAATTCTATATTATACCACATCTGATCACTGTCGCCAATATATATAGTCTGTGACTACATTTACATTAAAGCCTCATCATCTATATACATAAACCAAAAGCCGGAATATGAGCCAGTGACTTAAGCAATCAAATACTATAGTCTACCCAGCTGTGGTTATATGCAGCTCTATCTAGCTTGCTGTTCAGATAGATGTTAGTAACTACTTCATATGCCAAAGAATTAAACCTAATGAAATAAAATGCAAAAAAAAACATGTGTAAATTGTATTCATCTAAACCTTTTTTGACCATGTAATTGATAAACCACACATCACCTGTGTCTGCAAAATAAGTGCTTGAAGTAAATCTAAGAGGAGCTTTATTATTATGCACCAAATGACAATAAATTAAACTGTTTTTCACAGACTTGTAGGTGCAACACAGTAAAACTGTGAATAAACCAGTCATAATGCATAACACAACATAACTATTATTCATGTCTACAAAATAAATTAATTTCCCCATTGCATGTTTCCATATATGGAAGTGAATATACATTAATTGAAATTCAAAAAAACGACAAGGTCATAAATAACATTACACTACATATATACAAAGTAAGAAGATTATAAATATTATGCAATTTTGATGCATTCATGTACACTATATAAATTAACTCCCAATATCAATTGACAAAAATTCCTCTGAAACGGGCATTCATTTTCCAAACCATTCATTGTCTGGGAAAAATTAGTCAAGAATAATTAAACAATTAGATTTTACAAACATTCAAAGAAACCATTTCAGTTTATTTTCAATTGCATACTCAAGGTTGAAAGGATTTCCACAGTACCAGTGATAATCCTTGAAAAATTATGAAAGAAATTTCAAAGGAAGGTGTTAGCAAGTACTTTTAAATATGTAAACATGTACCATATCAAGTAACATACTATATATCATATACGTAGGTAAAATAAGGATATTTAAACCTGTAAACATAGAACTAATACCTGCATTTATATATATATATCTGTGTAAACTATATATACGTCAAAAGGACACGCTATAAGCTGGCTTCATCGAGGTACAACATGTACTAAAGCACCGATAGGATCTAGATCATAACATGTCACAACTTATGAACTTATTATTGTATCCTGGATTAGGCTTGTACGTACTTGCATATACTCACAGTAGAACCTATATTTACCTACACAGAAATAGGTCAACAACCAGTCAATGTACTGTTTATTGAAAAGTAATAAACATTGAGAAGGATTTCTAAACCTCGCGTCTTGAAGGCCTACTAACTATGCAAGAAATGATGTCTGTGTTTTGAAGTCATTGATTAATTTCTGTTTTAATTTCAATGTCTTGAACTTTAATTTCAGTATTACAACTGAAACAGCTGTAAAACACGACATGTGACTATGAAATGTTAAATGTAATAAAGTTAGTACTTATTATTACTACTACTTAGGATAAATCATAAATGTAGTAATTATTAAATGTAAATTTTAAATGAATGAAACTATAACAACTCTTATGGAGTCGAAACCTGGTTACACGCATCCACAAATTCATATGAAAGGGATGTTTGCAAAGTTTCTGTATTTGTTTCAGACCTTGGGAGAGGTTGACAACTTGACAGGACAGTACTTTGTTTAGCAAAACAAAACAAGGGCTGTAACTCTTTTAATAGCAATGGAAACAACTTGGCAGATAGGTATACATTGGTTTATTATGTGTTTTTTCCTGCATTATCAAATTTCATCTGTACTCGCACAATGCTGTATAATTTATCAATAGCAATATATATGGGGAAAGGAATGCTATTTAACTAATTATAATGAAAATGGACTCACTGTAGCTCAGGTCAGCACTTCCTTTTGTGTCACTTGCAAAAATTATTAACATTTACTATACAATATATGTAGTTGGTATAATGACCTGTCAAGTATAGGATAATTTCTTTGAGATATTAATTCCTCTATGATGGAAGTATTTTTGACCTTCTAAGCAGCATTTAGTATGTTTTTGTAGTTAATTTATGCTAATTTCAAAATCCTGTTGCAGCTACATTAAATCCAGATATACAATTTGAATAACGAATTTGACAATTCTACATGCACTTAAAACCTGTTTAGGTATATAACTATTGCAGTTTTTTTAATGATAGAACATGTTAAGTATACCATTTAATGTACCGTACACATATTCTATCAAAAAAGACTTAAGCTCTATATTTATATGGTAAATAGGATGTTGCTCTTTCAAACACCTGGTTAACCAAATGCAATGAGAAACTGTCACCACAAATACCTCCTGTGACAAACAGTTGGTGGTGGGCAAGGTGGTGGTTTTCCCACTCCAAAACCATCGCAGTAGCTTGGAGATCAGGGAGTTGGTGGGGCAACTGCCTCCTCCAATATTTTCGAGATTTGTGATGCGTGGACATGGAGGTTTTATGTCGGGACCACTGATTTTTTTTAATTTACTATAAAATTATATTAGTGCTAGTAAAATCTGTATAGATCTACCTGATGGCTAGTATTTAAATACAACATTTTTCACCCCTAGATATTTGAAAGAATTTTTCTAGCGAAGTCATGCTTGAAACTCCCAAGCTTCTCCCCAGCTTCTTGAGGGCTATGCTCCAAAGAACCCCACCCTAGGTTTCATCCCTGCACTCCAGTTTCATTGTTGCCCCCTCACCCTCATATCCGCAACTCTTTCCCTGTTAGCTAGGCCAGACTAGTACAGCCATGGAACCACTGGCCTTAACAATTTGTTTATTGCTGAGAACCCATTTTCAAGTTTTTGCCAACTTTGCAATTCAACTGATAAAATATGTCTTGCATGGATTTGTGAATTACTATAAACAACACAACAAATATTTCAAAATGAAGGGAAAATCAAAAATTCACCTGAAGTACTGTATAGGAAACAACATCAACATCTCCCAGCTATGTAAAATACATATTTACCATAAAAATGTTTCTTCTTATTGATATTTCTCAAATTGAAAACTTTCCAATTTACAATTATACACAGTTATCTTTGCAATATGTAGATAGCTTCAATTATAACTGTACACATACTGAACACCTTAAATGTATACACACGTCTAAATATATGTAAATGTGTGTAACTGTACATGTATGATATAATCATTCTAAATCTACAATGAATGACATACTTCATAAATGTATTATTAGGTGGTGTTTACAGATTGGGATTAAGACCATAATATGTATACCTTGATCTTGGCCCTGATGTAATTGAGACACACATGGACTCTTACAGACAGAAGTACACATGTCAAGATCTGATAACTTGACATTACCTCAGATAGCAGTAGATCTTGTTCAATGATAACAAAAGCAATCTCCAATTGCCTTCAACAGATTCTCCAAATATGCTATTAAGCTCATAATTAAGCCCTTCACGCTATCATTGACTGGCCCTATACCTGGAGGGAAAAAGAGCACCACTTCATCTAAAAGTGACAGGGAGAAATAACAGTTATTTATCCCATGCCCAAGGGACTGACTTTTTGGTGTGAACAATATCAGATTTAGTGATCAATCTACGATCAGGCCTCATGAGAGATGATCATTTTCCACTAATTTTTAAAGTATGGGTCCCACCCTGAGTATTAAGAGAAATTCTTTGGTTCCCATACAAGTTTTCAAAATATACTTCTGCAGATAGGCAATTTTATAAACTGATAGGTTGGATAAGAGGTGCAGGCTAGAACCATACGAAACAACACTTTTAATTGAGTTATTAAACACTTGCAGATCAGAAAAAGAACAAAATTCAATCTGCAGCTTTCTAACACATAACATACATTGGTCATTATCTGTAAACTGAAATATATATCTATTAACATTCATTATTTCCAAAATTTGACACAAATATTTTCTGCAGAAATTAAAAGTAGATATATTTTTGGCATGCAAAAATTATTTTTTTTACACTGACAGATTTTTTAGGTAGTGTCAGTTTTATGGTAATTCGTTGGTATCGTGCGTTTATCTTTAGTACATCTTGTTTACATTGAAATATCAAATAATGATGCAGTACTAGATATTTTCTACTGCAATAGGTTGATTTACCAGCTGGTTATATTGATGCTATATATATATTACCAGATGTGACATTGCTTGTGAGCTATATTCTGTACGACCTTGTTAAAATATCATATATCCAAATTTACTACAAAGTGCAAACTATATTTAAAACCGGTATTTTGATAATATATCTTAAAGACTACACGTTGTATTCAGTACAAATACAGAAGACAAAAAAAACAGCTTCTGTAAAGCCTACAACTGTCTATAACACATAAGATAATGTATGTTACCAATATTGGCTATAAATAGATCACAACTATGTACCTAGTAGTAGGTGTGTACATAAGAAAGGGCTATCCGCGCATAAAACTGTCAAGAAACCGGAAATAAATTTAGTACACAAATTCAGAAGATAGCCAACACCTTACTGTGACTATGAATGCGGTCTTGCCATGTCTGTAAAATAAACTTACCTATAGCAATATTAACCAAGCAAAGACTCACTAGCGTCTCTGACCATTTAGCGGGCAAAGTATTGATATCGGCGTTCCATACGCCGTGTATCTAAATTTGGCTCTGGACCGTCAGTTGCGAAACCCGGTGTCCCGGTTCACATATTTTCACGAAACCTACACATATTTAAATTATTCAAGATACACATTTGACCAATGCCATTGTTTCTATCAACTGGAATGGTTAGGTTAGGATGCCAAACGTGCAATGTTGCACAAATTATAATTATCATTCGGTAAACATGCATATTTTTCAGGCCATGGCAGCCATTTTGGATTCCATGTACTCACTCGCAATACACCGGAGAGATGTATTTAGACAACAATGCAACCTCTTAGCGCTGGAATATTAAGAAAATAAACAGATGAGTACCACTGTATCTTAACCTGCACGTTTGTGAATGCATTAAGTGACATAACACCGTACTTACACGAGATCACAATCCGTGTTTTCCCTTCCTCGGTATTCCACGTGATGTAAAAACGGACCTGATTGGCTAAAGGATTTTCATCGTCGTCGCCTAAGAGATTTTGACGTCACTCTTCGTCTACCTGCTTGACTCATTCCGAGATTACTATTTACTTCTATAATACTGTTATTGGTATAACAAGAATGCTTCTAACACACTTAATAAACTTTTTTGCAATATTTGAGTGATGATATTGTTGATTACGCTCTTTTTATAGATTCATCGATAAGCATGTAGGTTTTTTTCATTTTTTCTTGTCTTTCTTCCTATAGGCCTACGTGCACCATCTTCCATAAATACTGAAGAAGTATATTCCTTTCAATAACCATTGTTCATAATTAATGATGTATATAGTCAAAGACTTCCTACGATTCAATTTTATCATAACAGAGTAGTCTAGTGCATGTTGTTTTTATGACGTGCTTGATTCAAGCACGGACTTAGATAATCTAATTCCGTGATTCAAGTGTAGATATTTCCTGTCGCATATTTCACAACAACTGTTATTTCGAAATAATTTGATATTAACATATATATATATATATACGTATATAATGTTTGGAAAAAAAGAAACTCACATAGCATTGTTTTGTCCACATTAGAATACATTTTGGTACATAGAATATGACTATAATTAGAACAAGAAATAATTTAGGGACTGTTTTTTATTAGAAAACAAACAAAACCTGACGAAACGGAAACAAACAAAAACAAATAAAAGCAAAAAAGCTAACAGAAACAAAAAACTGAACGCTTCAATAAGCAATTTATTAATTGACAATCTAAAAATTGAATTTGTGCCGTTATAAAGCGCATTTACATAGCAGCTTATGGTGCTTGGTACGACCAGATTTTAGTTGCATTTATAGCACCATGAACGCAATAAGACTGACTTCCGGTTATTGTGACGAAATTTTCGGGATCATTGCAGAGTTGTACTTTGAACATATAGCAACCGACATGAAACATAAATTGTGACCAGTATTTCTGCATCTGAGAGTATTTACACGATTATTGTAAATGTTTCCGCTAATTAATACACCTGTGATTTTTTTTGCATATAAACTCATATAGCCTATTGTGAGGTCATAGATTTCCAAATCATATTATGACATCACAATGGGACAATAGATCGACTGTTAAGCTAGTATGGCGGAGTTTTCTAGTTAGGTAATGAGACGGAATATCCATTTTATTTTAAGAGTAATGGAACTTGTAATGACTGATTTATTTGTGATTTATTGATTAATTATTAGTTGATTATCTTTAATAAACCATGTGAAATGGGAACCCGTACGCGTGTAAGATCCTGTGTGTTTGTACACCATGCAGTGCACATGCATATCATATATTAATGTGAAGGGATACCTTTAACCCGTTCCATATCTTAACTCGCTCTATA
>NW_018485771.1:0-9068 GCF_002113885.1 Mizuhopecten yessoensis | reverse complement strand
GTTTGTTTTGTGTGTTGTTGCTGTGTTATAGTTTGTTTTGTGTGTTGACGCTTTTTTTATTGCGATTGTGCGTTAACGCTATCACATATTTGGCTTTTATGTGCTGACGCATTGGTATATTTTGTGGGTTTTTTGTGATATGTTTTTGTTTTGTGACATCATGGTATATTTTTTTTATTTTTATATGTCGACATTGTGTTATGATATGTTTTTGTGTTTTGATTCTGCGTTAATAGCTTGTTTTGTGCTGACGCTGTGTTAATTTGGTTGTGGATGATGACGCCGTGTTAAAGCTTGTTTTGTGCACTTCGTATACTTTGGATGTGGAGGAGTTGACGCTGTTGTATATTTTGTTATTTCGGGTTGACGTTGAATTATGCTTTGTTTCTATTGGTTAACGCTGTTGTAAATTTAGCTTTTGGACGTCGAAGCATTTGTTTAGTGTGTTGACGCAGTGGTATGTTTTGTTTATGTGTGTTGATGTTGTGTTTATGTTGTTGCTGTCTGTTGACATTGTGCTTGGTGTTTTGCTGTGTGAAAACGCCGTGGTTTTTGTTTTGTTGCAGCGTTTCTTTGTCGTTGTGTAGCGCTTTGGTATCGTGTTTGATTTTGCTGTTGTATGGTGATATAGTGGTATATTTTAATTTCATTTCCTCATTCATATATTGATATGTTTTTTAATATAAAACAATCCTATTTTTCGGCGTTATTTTTTTATAAAATTTATTAACAAGTAATTTAATAATCATGTAACATTTTCATTCCAACTATATTCAAATTTACATGTTGTGTCTGTAATAGTAAGAGTGCGTTAGACAAAAGTGGTTTCTAAAGGGCTATGACATGTCATTTTACACTATGGCAAGGAGTACATCGTATTTCTAACGGAAGAGTTTATTTTCTCTCTTTAAAACACCACGTTATAACATTTCTGTGATAATAGCATTATTAAAAATAATTTGATTAATGATGATGTTTTAGTTGTCACACCCAATTACATAATTACACAACCACATGAGGAAAATCTCACCTTACCGTCTTCGGTATGTATAGCCAGTGTGTATGACATATATTTAGAATTTTGCTTTTTATTTTTCCAAATATACAGAAATACAGTTGAAAACTTAACGCTTGACAAGTTACCCTCGGTTTAGTTTCGCTACAATCATGTCTCGGAAATGAAGAGTCAGTTCTGATCCATAGATTTACTAATTATGATTATGGTCACAATGTATGTCACATAAGTTAAATGCTATGGTGAACCTCCGTACAAGCTCGATTTCTTCTACAGGATGAATCATATAAATAATAACTGTTACTTTATGTCTTACTGTGTTCATTGGTTGGATTTTCTAGGGCAAAGGTGTTGCAGATCTGGTTGCTCTACATATTGTGCAGTTTCCAAATGTGACGCACTAATGAGCCACTCAGAATGTGAAATACACATGCAGTGAAAATAACAGCATGTTATCTTACCCAGATATCGCTCCATTAAGTTGCATTATTTCAAAAAGTTCTTTATCGTTGCTGTCACTTGATGAGACGTACTCTTGTCTGCTTTTAAGTAACAATATCTTTATCATTCTATTGGCTTTTTCTAAGAAACGACCTCATGACCGTTTTGGTGTCCTATGTTAACTGAGCAAACATGCATTGGGACAGAGTCTTGGTTTTGAACCGACAAATGATGCATTATCTTCTTAAGAAAAGCTATTTAATATAATAAGTTATGGAAGCAAACTTTTAGTCAAAGTGACACCAGTTTCGCGTTTCTTTGTTGTCCCTCCTGTAAAAGGTTTGAGTATTTATCATGTCTTCTACTCATGTACGATCTGATGAAAGTGTTGCTTTTCTATTGAGTTTATCGAACTAATATAGTTATTGCATGTCGAAATCAGCCATTTGGCGATGTTAATAATCAGAAGATCGGCATCTTTTAGTTGCATTCCCTTCAGCAATACTATACTTGAGTGAAATAGTATGCCTGGTTATTGTAATGCTCAGTGGATGCTGCATTAACTAGTGTAAACTTCCCTTTGATAGGACATTTTATTTATGACGTCTACTTCCTTTCGGCGTCAGACAATTATTATGCATAACATCCTAATAAAATCCAAACATGTCAAATCATGACGTCATACATGAACATTGCAAACATGCAATAATCAGAATGCACTTATAGAAAATGTGACGATCTTTTGCAACTGCAACAGAATAACACAATACACACTGGGCATACTTGGTTATTCTTCTGTGTACAAGCTGGTTTTCGATAACCTTGTTTGGTGTTAGTGGAATTCTCGTATTAGTGGTAGTTTATTGGCACTGGACACGGAAGAAGACGTACAGACAACCAACCATAACGTTACAACTAACGGTTTACGTATATATAACACAATTATTGACATTTTGCTGTTTTGTTATTGTCATACACGGGTAATTAATATTCAATACAATAATACAGTATTAAAATTGATGTCCGATTGCATCAACTCCATATATGAATGTCAGTTTTCATTGATACCATACGAATATACGTTTTCATGAAAATGACTTACTGACAATTATAGACTCATGGTAACAACCTTGCCCGGGACTTAGTCATGGTGATTTCTGTTTTGTTTTGTTGTAATCACTTAATATATGACCGTTTGACATCTTCTAACATACCGATATAATGTCAATACCTTTTGCGTATATTGTTCATTAAAAAACCTGAAAAGCTAACTAGAAATTTATTTCCAAAATATACATTCATGTTACATAATAAATTGCCGTTATTTGTTAATGTTATAAAATACATCATTATTAAGATATTGCTGCAATTCTTCTAGAAATACAAATTGTGTAATGCAATATAATCTATTGCCTGTTTTGATTGTGCACCGGGTATCTGATTATCAGTTTTCTCCTGTATTGGTCGAGGAGACAGATGCAGCGCAATCGGTCGTGTATCATGTATATTGTTTAATACACACTTTATGATGACAGATAAGGGAACATGAGACAATTTAGACGAGGGACTAGGGCGGTACAATCATCACACTAGTAGCCTCACTGTCCATGTCACTGCGATATATACTGATTGTATCAATTTTATAAATAAGGCTCTAAAAACAATTTGATGAAATGGTTAATTTTGCACATTTAATACGTCTGTAGTATTTCATAAAAAGTTCGGAACATTTGATCTGTAACTTAAACTTTAATTAATGTTTTGATATGCAATCAAATTTGACAGTATCTGTATCGCGATAGCCGTGGCCGACCCTTTGGTTCTGTTTAACAGCGTGTAATGAAGAGAGTTGCTCTACAGGTTTGCCAGTGTAGCGTACCATTCTCTAGCAGATAAGGCACTAATATCACGTTATTACGTCATATACCATTGTTTACGGCCAAGCAGGCCAATAGAAAATATAGGTCCAGCTATTGATATGGCTCCTCTCCTCCAAAACTGCCCGGTGATCCGCACTATCTCCGGGCTTCACGTCCAACATTAAACAATTTACGGCATGCAGAGATAGGTATGTACAGAGGAATGAAATGGAATACTCTGGTCTTAAACCTAATGAATGGTTGGCAGATAAACGCTAATATGATACGCAGCGCTCGTTTGTGTTTGTCAGAGATTTGCCAGTTATGAAATGCATGTCACATACAGTAATCAATGAATATATCATGGGTAGAAAAATATGTTTGGTAAGTCAGTATAATTACTAATAGAGACTGAAGACTACCGGGAAAAGATAATAAAAAGTGAACATTTAATTAATTTGAAATGTTTGTCCATATTTAAATTCATAACAAGTAAAGTTGAAAAGCTATAAATGCAGTTTTACTTTTTGTAAAAGAAAGTTTTTTAAGAAAGACCTTTATATGTCAATTCCACTAATAATATTTTACAAAATGAAAATGATTTCGTTTTATTTGAATATATTTGCAATCATCTAAACATCAGTTTAAAAGTGCTATAGAAATGAGTATGTCTTTGTGCGTTGTATGTTAAATGAAGGCATGGTGATTGGTTAGCTTTCCAGTTCTTTAACTTTGTACCTCTGGCGATGCTATTAAGTCTCGGTTTTCATAAAAAAAATCGATTACATTCTTATTTTGATCATTGCAATGTAGTACTTGAAGCAATGTAATTTGTAATTTACCAACAATCATAAGTTGATATCGTAAAATCGTACTGGCAATTTACGTTTGCTATATTTTGTAATAGAAATTACATTTTAACATCTTTGTTTTACAGTTTATATTCTATTGAAATCATTGAAGTTGTTAATAGAAACCATAACCTTGTATTCTCGCCCCATCGACATTTAATGTGTAAAATAGTTATGTTGAATTTATTGAATATACTACAGTTAAACTAATTTTCCATACTTTTGATAAATACAGAAGTTTCTTTAGTTTTTAACTAGTATGTCTATTCCTCTGTAAACATAACACACCTTTGAAACACTTGGTGTTGGTGTATATTGTTTTTCTTTGTGACACCAAATTCCTTTTTTTGTCCTTTCGTGTTAACTAAGTTTGGATTTTTTACATCGTTATGTCATACTTAGTCTATATTAGGGTTTCTTTACACTTCATCTATTCAAAGCATTGGGTTTTTCAATGTTGTAACGTAGGTACGTACCATATCATATTTTTTTTAAATAGACACAAAATCCATTATTTATAGTACAGTATGTTGAGTAAATAGAATAAGAAATATGACTCTTCAAATGTATTCCACAAGAACTAATCAAACGTTATTTAAAGTTTAAAAGTTGTGAAAATTCTTCTTATTGGCGATATATTGGGAAAATATTTAATTGGTCATGATGTCTTTGAAGTTTTTTTCTGTTGTCCTTTCGCATCGGCTTTCGGCTCCGATTTCTTTTCCTTTAGTGTATTTTTATTCTGTTTTACTAAAAATGAGTTTATATGATTTCATTACCAAATAAAACCGCTAAATCAGAAAATGGATTGTTTCTTAAAAATAGCTTTAAGTTTGATGTTCCCCAATAATCATGCAAATCAAATAAAACGTCGTGCCAAAGTTCCGAAATACCGAACTATTAAAATGATCAGCATAGTTATTTAATAAAGGGAGACACTGTAGCAACAAGTGTTGATGATTTTAGTCCATGGTATAATGATATATAGCTTTGTTTGTATAGACTACCCATCAAACGAAAGTCGACTGATTAACCAAACATTAAAAGTATCGAAGGAATTTAGTCGTTATACTTATATCATGGACGAACTGTATTTTCAATAAAACCGTTATTAACCCTGATATTGATACAATATTAACAATGGAAAATTTACACGGAGACCACTGAATTGACACTTTCGTGGTTTTGAGAGACGCCAGAACACTTCTATTAAAGAGAGAAACCAATTCAATGACAAAGGGGTAGCGTACATTGTACAAAGATATTTTATATGATCATTTTCTAAACTATTTTCTCCATAGGCATATTTTCTGTGTTCAAATAAATCACACATAGCCAATTTATCTTACATCTTATACACTTTATGAATTCTATTTGCAATAGGGGTAATTTCCTTTGACAAAGACAAAACAGGCGATATTATATTGTTGGCTTTAACTTCTTTGTTCTGTTTTTATTCGAATTAAAACATTTAATACTAGGGATTTCCATTAATCCAATTTTTACAACTTAGATTATCAAAAGAGCAAAACATTTTCTTTCTTTTTCATATATATCAAATAAAAATAATTTGAGTTATCCGTCGATATTTTGATAAGTTGATTAATACAGTTTTCATCATCCCGTTGTACTTTCCATATAGTCGTACTTGGATGAACAGTACACACTAACAATCATACCACGATGACCTTTTCTCGTTGAACATCGATTTCCATATTGACATCATGCGAGTCAATACTCAGGTAGGGAACAAAGGTAGATATACCGTTCAAGAAAATTACATGTGAAAATAAGTCGTTCTAAGGTGTGTATACTGTACTCGATACACCAAGACAAATACCGAATGAACAGGTATGAAAATAAATACAACCGCCCGATATAAATAATCCACGTAAAGGGCAACTGGTATGTGCAATACCTATTTAACCATGTACAGTTCCAACGTTAAATAAGCATATGTTTCTATCGGAAGCAAGTAGCATTAGAAGTTAATAAAGAACATATTTAAATGTTCAGCACACAAGGTCTATTCTCTAACAGGTTTTACTTGGTATTTATCGTGAGTAGACAGCGAGATGACAAAATTAAACAACATTCTTTTTGTGAATTAGTTCATGCTATTGAAACGAAAAGGAAACAAATATTTCTAATGATTATGGTAGGAAGCTGAACGTTCCGTTTGTATACTCTATTGGCACTATTAATCATTAATTTGTCTTATTTTTATTATTCTTAATGCTCATTCTTGTTCATTGTATTGCATTAAGAACCGTGAATGGGATAGCTATGACCAAATATAGTATTGGTAATGGCAGTATTAAAGTAAGAAATGAGTATATCAAATAGGTATTTGAAATTATTTTTGTGCTAAGTAACAACATATTTCCTCCATTTTTTGTTTAACATGATTCGGTCTTAGAGAAGATACGAATGAATTAAAAATGACCATGATGATTTAATATCATTTTTCCAAGCATGTCCTTAAATACAATGAAGTACCATAGATAACATGTCGTCATGGTGATAAAAGTCCCATGCGGTGGTCACATTTCAATTGTATACGCTTCAAGTCAACCTGTTATATCGTTGGTATTTATTTAATGCTACCGTTTCTAGTTATCATATACAATACATACATACAATTAAGCGGGAAACCTTCGAGCATGTTGTTGTCATTGTTTCAAAAAAAGGTCAACGCCAGTTCTGTAACGATTGGGTATCCAGATAAGTTTTTGATTGGTGGTCTAGCGTCTGTCTTGTATTAAACATGTTCATAATTCAAATTGAATATTGACCAAAAGAGCAATATTTTATAATAATCACTAATGATTTCATGATCGTATCATAAGTTTTGGTTCCATATCTAGATTTATCACAAATCGCTATCATTCGACTACCATAATCATTATAATAAGATGTCAGGCATTGATGACGTAATAATGTTAATACAACAATACAATTTATGAAACGACATGCTCGCTATGCAATAGCTGAATGGGGTGTTCGCATATGCATTAAAAACAAGTAAACATTTTCCTTATTGCTATATATCTCACTGGGTGGTCTACTAATGAACATATATCTATAAATACATATCTCTCAGTATCATACCCATTCTCCACTCACGCTTTAAAACGTATTTCAGTTTATTGATATCGCCAATGAATTACCTATCAATTAAAATACCAGAAGTTACTGAGTCGTTGAGTGCATTGTAATTAGGTATTCATCAATATTACTTTGGACTAAAGGAAAAATGTGTAAGGTCAACATTATATAAATTAACCTTAGTTCACATTTCACTAGTTCTTTAACAGCAGTATGTGTACAGTGTATATTGAATGGTATTAGCGAAGTCGAACAGATGACTTCTACGAGTCACTTTTTTTTGGTTTTAAGCAGATAATAGCGGATACATATTGAGTGCCTGTCCCTTTAATAATGTAATGACTAAAACTAGCTGCAATACTAGTAGAGAATATGATAAAGAATAGAAACAGCTGTTTAGTATACGATTTTATTTCTTTTACAGTAGAATTTAATATTGAGTATAAAGCATTCTTCAGTTCAATTATCTGTTTTATATTTAATATGCGTATACAATCATAATTTCTATGTTTATGATAAAAGGCACACAAAGTTTTCAATTGAATACATTCTGTTAGGGGAAATACATTTAAACACAAGAATAATAGTCTTTTATCTTTAATCGTAATCCAACAAATTCTGGCAATCTGCTCCATTCATGATTTTCAAATTGCATTTTATTCTTGTCTTAGTCATGAAATGATATTCAATTCAAGCCGAACAGCAATCAGTTCTGCTACGATTGTTATAATGACGCATTTCATTGCGTTTGAACTGTCTTTTTAAAAAGAAAAACTAATAATAACAGTTTTGTCTCCAATCATTATAAACTTGCGTCATATGACGAGACGTTTCGGGGTGTATCGAATGAGCCGGCTGGCATGT
This sequence comes from Mizuhopecten yessoensis, assembly GCF_002113885.1. NCBI lineage: Eukaryota > Metazoa > Mollusca > Bivalvia > Pectinida > Pectinidae > Mizuhopecten > Mizuhopecten yessoensis. The sequence goes on along the minus strand of NW_018485771.1, from coordinate 930 downwards.
TTTCCTCCCACAAACTCCTTATTCCCCTATTCTTGGCCAGCCCTCGGCTGCCCCGTTGCAGAGCCCAGCCTCTGAAGCCGACCGTGCCGTCGCTACCTTATTGCTTCTGAATCACAATCAACATCCAATAAACATCCATCAAGTTGGCCAGTCGGTACTGTAAGTATACTCTCCGGGAAATACAGCTCTGTAATGTGCCTTGCATCAAAGAATCAATCCAAACAGATTTCCGTCAAAGTCTGCATTATCCTATAGGCCTATCAAGCATCTGATATTCTAATTGGGACTTTATGTTAGAAATTGATGAAGTATCGGTTTTATGTTCTAACATTCATGATTTGTGTTAAATTATTGAAGTTATCTGTCCCACGTCGTGATCAATGGCCATCAAGGGACTTTACTTCTCCAAATTATTTCTTCTGTATATTTGAAATTATTTGTTTGATACATAGAAATGTCGAGAATGGCTGCGCCGTGATCATTTCTCTTATCAAATAGATTTCAAATGATTATCTCTCAGCATCTAGGGGTCTAAGTGTGAAGGGAAACTATTTAAAACCCCATTACGTTTTTTGAAAATAGCAAGTTTGCGATTATGTATGTGCCATTAATCTCACTGTCAAGTGCCATTAACTAATTGCTATTTTCATAACTTTATAAATAATTTAGGATCATTTCAATGTGTTTCGAGATTCAAAATATTATGTTATCGATAAGGAAAGACTGATAAGGATAGGATATTTCAATTTGGACATATTTATTACAGAGGGGGCTTACTGAAAAATCCCTTTCATGCTGTTTAACTGTCATGAAAGGATAATTCATAGATGTCCCCGAAACATTACAGTATTTACAGCAATTACAATAGTGCGAAAGGAAAAACAAACTAATAAATATCTTAAGCTTCATTTTTCTATAAAAACTAACCCA
>NW_018485770.1:0-9031 GCF_002113885.1 Mizuhopecten yessoensis | reverse complement strand
AAGACAGATCAGACGAGATAGAAAAATCTAGCATGGGGTATGACGGGGGATATCTCTGTCTGAGGTGCGAGCAATATTAATACGAAAAAAACTTCCTAACAAGGCAAAGATTACTGGTGGTCAATCAGACTGGTCTTTTTTCAAACAAACCGACTAATGTCATTAGACAAAACACAACTTTTTATTTCAACAAACTGACATCTAAATTAGCTGATTTAGGGCAATGTTAAAGCCATGGTGACAAACAACACTTTGTGAAAGTAAGTAGCAAATGAAAAGAAATCAAGATGTATTTATGACAATAAATTATAATGAACATGATGTCGATAAAATCTAATGCTTTAACACATATTCCTCAAGTCAAACCATTGTAGATGACCAAAGTCCTTTGTTTTTGCAATAATATGGCAGTTGGTTGAAACATGTTGAACATATCATATACAATGTGACAGCTTCCCTAATCATATTTCGAATAATGCCACTGTAGTTGTACATTATGAACTGTGTTGTGGATTGCCAGTGAAAATGATTTATTGATTCATGATAGTTGTAACATAAAAAGAAAAACAAAATCAGGAATAAGGCGGGAGAGTGCAATTTAGATATTGTTTGAAAAGAGCATGTGTAGTGCAATAATTTCAATTATCACGGCTATTCATTGACAGATTAATTTGTAAAGTTTGTCTAGTGGGGCTTATAATATGTTATTTACAGAGTGTGTATGTATCATAAATGGTGGTCGTGGGTCCATTAACGACATTGCTCTAGATTGAAATAGTAAAATCTGTATTTCATTTATAATATGCAATAGCGTGCTGTATATTTGCATTGAATAAACATTATTATGAAAACATGATCGTAAGCCTATATATATCCTGTAGCTTCCTAGTTTCAAACCATTGAACCCCTGGTCCTTTATTCTTTTGTTCTTGTTACTTCTTTCCTGTAGTAGTCATGAAACAATCGATGATATTATTGTCAAAACTATATGAATAATATTTTGATATAGAAGCTAATGGCGAAATGAAGTGAATGCTAAAATGACAAATCACGATCTCCTTTAAACGTAATCATTGCGCAGGGAATACCAGATAAATATTTAATTTGAGGCGTCTGTGGCGAGTAACATTAAGTTAATGTAGGTCAAAAACCGCTTGATCAGCCCCTTCCAACTCAAACTATAACGAGACGATGTTTGACGTCTATCGATCTAGAAGTAATTGTTCAATGATCGATGCAATATTTGCTCGGGTATGTTAATACTTTGTTGCCACTCTTTGTTATATCAATGTATTTATGACATACAAAACAAGCGAAGCCTGGGATAGATGTTACAGTAAACAACCTAGTTGTTCTTGAGTATATGTAGAGAGACATCGTTTACTTTTTAGCAGTAGAGTTTCCTTTGTAATCTAACGACAATGAGCAAAGTTACACTCATTTGACATACATTTGGTCAATAATTAATTTAAAATGTTTAAATAGCCGTTATTTATATACTTTTGTAAATAATATTTTGTCATTTCTGTGTATTGTTTAAATGTTTTCCCCGTTTGTTAAGACAACTACCTGAACACTGGTTTTAACCCTATTTTATTAAACATTATATCATTTCATGTTAATCTTAAACAGATCAATAAATCTACGTCCTGTCCTTTGATTCAAATAAATGAAACAGATATTGCATCTGATGACTAGTAGTTAAATCCTATATGGGAATCCTATGGTAAACTAAGAACTCGGACTCAAACCATGCAGCTATATTGATTTCATATTATCTGAAGGTAATATCTGCAAACTCCGAAATGTCCGAAAGTGTGTTTTCTGAATGTTTCCGAATGTCAAAGATATGGCTCTCCGGAATATTCTCATTCGAATGACATCTAATGTAACGTTAAGGTAACTGGGGTAGTATGATTCGTTCTGACGTTTACCCAATGAGAAACTCAAATCACTTCAACCGCCGCAGCTTCATGTGTATAACATATCAAATTTATTTGTAGTTATGATATTGAGCTTTGAAAATATTGGTACATAACACACTCAGCTTTTATGCAGATATTGCCAAAACGATTTAATTGTAGTACACATTATGTAAATCCATATTCTCAATTTTCGATATATAAATCTTACGAGATAAATATGACGTATCATTTTACTGTGATGCATCCATGCATTTTATTTTGCTGCGTTTGAGTGATGCTTTTTCTGAGCTTTTGGCTCGTAGCTCAGAAATATAAAACATGAAAGTAATTTCTGGGCTAACATTGAGGAAGTATCTAGTAAAACTGTTGCGTTTTTCTTCTGACAGAGCCCGATTCTTAGATAGAATACTAATTCTGACTGATAAAGATAGCTAATACGTATTGGAACTATTGTTATACAAATATAACAGGATATGTATTAGTCGCTAACAAAGACAGATACCTGTTTGCCTTTTTGCTACGTGTCTTGAAGAAAATATTAATCTATGTTGTCGTTTTCTTTTGTTTTTGCCAGCGGTCGTCTTCATCTTAAATGTTATGCAATTACAGTAATATTGAAAGATGCAAGCTAAAACGACAGAGTAACCCAATGGTAGAAGCTAAGTAGCGCGGGGTTGAGACGGCGATGGAGCAGACGACACATTTCAACCACAAACACGTTTTTGTAAGAAATACGTTACTTTGGAACGCAAATATTTTCATTTTAACATCATTTCTATCTGATCGAACACAAGTGCAAGTGAAATGGATAAATTCTGTACCGATCGTAGAATACGCATTTAAAGGATATCAACGAAGAATCAGTATCTATGATATCAAGTACTTTGGCTACATTTACAAACCGATCTTATTTATGGTTTTGCATTGTCAACAATAATATGATGTATCTCAAAAATGAACATGATTGATTCTCAACATGTTATGATTGACTCATCTTTATCTGATATAACTTAGAACAGTTTATGCATACATAGTATTGACCGATCTTCCGAGCAAATATGGTTCAGAAATTTTGTGTTTTAACTATGACCTTGGATTTTATTTGTGGCTTGTGAGTGATGAAACAACTAGAGATAATGTGAGAAATATTTTCAAAACGCATCGTATCACGAAAAACATTAAAAGGACTTCATTACATTGAACTTCTCAACTGTAATGGTTGTGTCTTAAGTCTGCGCTGTACGATTCATGATGATTTTATTGGTATGTTCAATGTTTTGTATACCTTCCGTACTGTACAACTTATGACAGTAAGTGCATATTAATAGGGAGTGTTTCACAATGACGTAATATGGCATATTTTTTCCAAAGCCTTGCTACTGTATAACATAAAATGTTCGTTGTGTATAAACATTCGTGGTTTTCGTGATTGCTATTAAACCACGAAAATAAATACAACGAATTTGAATGAAATACGTGTATACTGTTTGTTGACATCGGATATCCACGAAAGTTTGTACCACAAAACCATCTCAAATGATTCAATCCACGGAGGAAAGTACCCACGAACATTTTGTGTTATACGGTATTTCATACTGGCACATTTGAATATACCTGTAGCCCATTTTCTACTGGCAATGCATTGTCCAGTTAGACTATGAACATGACCAGTAAAATATACTATATAAATATATACATTTTACTACATGAACAAAACTGTTGTTTCAACGAAGTGATTGAAATAAAACATCCGTAAGATAATTTAAGTATTGTAAGAAGGTAAATACGAAATAATCAGTAATAGATGTTACATCCTGGCTGAAAACCTTGGAACCAATATAATTCAATGTCTGTCGTAGTTATGCAAATGCTTCGGTTACCGTTAAGGCTAGTTTACACTCGTATACCCTTCCGTTAGCAATTGCTTGTTAATTGATTATATACATCCTAATAGAAACCAAAGCACGAAACCCATTCACTTGGTCAGGTGATCCATTAAATGCTACAAAATGTTGTTTTTGCTGCTGAGATAGCCTGCTTGATTGACCGGATCCTAACAAGGTTTCGGGGCGAAATGACACGGTTTACAGTTGTTTTCCATAAGTGCATGTCTTTGATCTCATCATACTTATATAAGAAACGATGGCAGGTAAATACACTTTTCCTTCGTGTACCAACGCTTTAAGCTGTTGGCTGATGGTTGGACGAAGATCACCCTTAATCTTAAATATACGTTAGATACCGCCCTGTCATCCTATTTGTTAAATGTCTAAATATGTTATCATGCATTCAACGCATACAAGCTTGCCTCCATATGGCCATCACTCACACCGATATACACATTTGTTTACTTTGAAAATAATGTATAGATGTTATGCACGGATTTCGAATCCACCATCTTTCTTGCCTTCTCTTTGCGATATTCGTCGTTGATTTATTTGTCCAATAACCAAATGTAAAGAATAACGACGTCGATACTAAAACCATATGTACATGTGTTGTTTCGAGCCTAGATATGAATTAAGACTATTTGAGACTGTTTTGATTTATATACTGATATTTGAATAATTATATGCTATAATTATATATATATATTTACGCCATCAGCACAAACAAATTATCACGGTGTTACAAATGTGATGTGCATACAGATATATCTGTAGGAAAGGTGTCCGTTTGTCAATATGTAGCTGAATATTGAGAGGCACAAATATAAAATAAATGGAGGGGTTAAGATAAGAATGACCTGTGGAACGGTATTTTGATTTGAGAAGTGTGCATAGTGTAGTTGCTGCTCTCCTTCTGTTTCCAAGAAACGCCTAAACACGATATTTGCTGTAAGATAAGAGATCGGGCCGATGGCCAATAACAGTGACATCGGCTTTTAGAGCATGCTGTTATAATACACAACACACCCTTGGAGTTTTCCAAAAGCAGCCAGACATAGGCATTGCAGGTGAGCAAAAGGCGAAACGGATTGATTTGTACGCATCAATTCAATCATTTCCGAGAGAAAAATTGATTTCGCTGTTTTGCTTTTTGTTTGTTTGTTTGTTCGTTTGTTTCTGTTGTTTTCGTGTTTTAATATTTATTTACTTTTTCTTTATTTTATCTTATATTTTATTATCATTATTATTATTTGCAAACTTGTTGTTTATCCTTTAATCCTTTAAGATTTTAATTTATTTGGATTATTTTCAGTCATTCTCATTTTGTATTGATTATGTCCTGTTGTACTGATGGCTGTTTGAGAACTGGTATGTGATATTTTTCCGCCTGAAGTAAAACCTGACGTTCATTATTGGTATATAAACAAACAAAAAACAATATGTAAATAAAAAATGAAGCTGTTGTTTCCCCTTGTATTTCTATAACAAAACCGCGTTCGCCCTTCTGGAACTCTTGGTCTTATTCTCCTTACACTATTTTCGAGGTTTCCATATAAATCTCTGTTTTCTCCATATTTTCCCTTTGTTTTATCAATTTTAGTTCGAATATGGTTTTGGCACACTTTGTTATTCTCTTGAAATATAACTAAGGCTTTATATAAAATTTGATCTATGCATGATCATATTCAGCTTGCGTCTACAAATAAAATGTCCAACTAACTTCAAGACGCTCAGCTAGCATCATACCAGGAGAAAACCAACTAATCTATAACAAATCATTTATGAAATCCATTGCGACATATATTGATATGCAAACGTTATTAGCTCATCTAATTTCATGTTGGAAGACTCTGCAAGTAAACTTTTATGCGAATTCTGAATATATCAGTTATGCTTAAGATACAACGCATCTTAGCAAGATATCCTCTAACTCTGATATTGTTCCCTATGGAAATCACAATAGCTCTTACAAAACAAACAAATATAATTTTGGTTTTCATGCTTTGATCTAAAAGTAATAATTCCAAATCAGTACATTACAAAAAGTTTTGCGATTCATTTGAATAGTGAATAACGTCCAAGGGCCTGCGAATATCAAGTTAAATATTTACCTTCAAGCAGGGCTCTCAGTTGTTTCTTCACCTTCAGAAACATCAGCAGTCAACTAGCATTTTCTCTGAAATTTTGAGGGTCAAACACATGTCAAAAAGACATGTCAATTCGAACTGTTGAGTCCAAACATACTCTCAAGAGCCTAATAAAAGACATGCCTTCAATATTATGGATTGCACTTGATAAGAAATATTATGAACACACAACTGCGTTAATTATTCAGATTTGCTTTTCAACCCTAATTACGAACAGTAATGGCATGGACGCTGTGTAGTGAGAAATTATGTTAGGATTCTGTCGCCAGGGCAAAAATAAGTCATTCACCTTATAAACGTGACAAAGTCCGGTAAAGGCTCAGGATGGAACAACAGTAATGGGACTTTCACTCACCTATGAGATCAGAAAAGTCGATCAATTCATTGATGTCTTGATGTCATTATCATACCATAATCCTTATAGCCGCAGCAAGGAGGCTAAGTCAAACAGTTTGTCTGGACAGCGGTAGTGCTCACAATGCCTTCTTGGATATATTTATTACTCGTTGTTTTATTTTGCTGTGATTTTAGAGTACATGTTTCAGGTTCAGAGGATATTGTCGTTGCATCTGTGATATCAAATGGCGGGAGTCTGCCGTATGACTATAGACGGGCGGCTCCCGCTGCTGATTTGGCGATGCTAGAGATAAACTCACGTTATAATGGTTTCCTTAATTTTACATACCTCTACAGAGATCCCGGACCTGACTGTTCCGAAAACGACGTCGGGGCAATCGCTTGTGACCTTTACCATCGCTACAGCATAACGGGACTTGTGGGTCCAGGTAAGTGAGCACCTTTATCTCTACTACTGTGTGGTTTTATACTCCGACAAGATTTTCACTCTACATTGTATTGCTTCAATTTTCTTCCGTGATTTAGGAATTTCTGATTTTTGACGTTCCTTAAGAGTGGCCGTGTGGTATATAATACATTTACAAATGTATTATGTTGTTTCCTTTTTGATATCACTAATATTATCAGATGTACGTACTTTATCAACAATAAAATAGATCTTTAAACTCTATCACATAATGAGGAGACTTAAACAAGGCTATTGGAATTCACATATTTACAACGATTATTATTGTCATACCTATACATCAATATTAGATGGAATTAATAATTGTGTCAATAGACAAGAACATAATTAGAACTTAAAAAACAACAACAGAAACTATGTACAAACCAACACAATAATCGATGGGAACCTTTGAGAAACCAACACAAAAAATAACATGTATTTTGGAGGAACATAAAAAGCAACAGGAACTAGCATAAAAAAACAGAGACCATTTAGAAATCTACACAAAACTACACTAGGAACACATTTAGAAATCAACACAAAAATACACGAGGAACACATTCAGAAACCGACACAAAACTACACGAGGAACACATAGATATTAATACACACAAAAAACAACAACACAAAAAGCAACTGCAACCACAAACAATTAAAACAGAAAACAACAGGAGCCGTAGAAAAAAAAACCACAAAAGGAACCACTTAATCAAAATCAAGATAATCATTTAACTAAACAACCTATGAAAACAGGTGTAGAATATGACACGCTAAAAACCGTAAACGTTGGAATTTAAATTATAAAATAGACTACTAGTAATCGAATAAGTTGCTTATCTGTATTGAGTGGCGATAATTGATAGACATCCGTTAGTAAAGACAGCCAATTCTTTTATCGTTATATTGCGACCATTTTTGATGACAGCTGTACAATCAATAAGAGTCTCAACTTACGGTCAACCACTCGTGTTCTTCGGCAAAGCAAGATGGAATGCAGTCGATACAATTGTTGATCGTGTCCAGAAAAATAACGTTAAATATCGTTTAACGAACATTATTTAGATTCAGCTCTATCACAGACTAATCTAAATACCGGAACATCGTTGAAATTGCTTATACATACGTAACATGAACTTATCAGTTATTTGAGTTGATAATATGTTTAAAAATAAAACAAACTATGCATAACGCTATTGTATTCGTCTTTTTCGCGAGCGTAGATGCAAAGTTAGGCAGTTTACATATGATTGAAGGCAACACCTCGGCATTGCAATTTCTTACAAAAAACTATACTTGGCGAAATCAAAGTTGTTTACAGTCGTTGCTTAATTGATAAATTTGCTAGAATCACGTGGCATTTTATTAAATTGAATTAGGTAAATCCTGTTACAAGTTATATCAAACATTTCTTTCGTAAAACAATATAACAGATAATTACAGATAATTATAGTCAGCAATCTGTCTTGAGGCAATATTATGGGAATACCTCGTCAGTAGTCTGTCTGCAGGTGATGTCAGGGGGGCTCATGTCAGACGTTTGTCAGTAGACGACCTCACGTGTCACTGACGCCGCGTCAGTATTCTGCGAAAGAGACTGTCAGTTACCGATATCATGGGTACATCTCGTTAATATTTTGTTAAAAGGGGATGCTAGGGCAAGTCGACTCGGCAGTACATGTATTTCAGTAAACGATCTTACGTGTTTACAACTTGTCAGTAGTTTTGTTAGCAGGCGAAAATTCAGTCATCGATAGTATCTCAGTAGATTATGACACGATACATTCTCGTCAAGAGTCAGTAAGTGCGTAATGTATTGCAACAGGTACTTCTCTTCAGCAGTCTATCAGTAAGTGGTCCCAAGGGTATCTAATTATATAAGTCGTCGGTATAATTCAGTAGGCGATAACAAGCATAATGTCACGGATAATTCTCGTCAAAAGTCAGTTATGATGTGACAGGTAATCTTGTCATAACCACTAGGTTATTAAATGCGGTGCATGGTTGAGACTGGTATTAATGCTGAATTTTGCATATTTGTATTTCGTTTTAGAACGGAATTAAAAGAAAAATAGCAAGTATTTCCCTGAAAGCAGATATAGTTAAAGAGAATTGGATTGTTTACCTCTATATAATGTCACTACTTTTATCTGCCACCTCACTTATCGCCAGGGTATTTCAACTATCCATTTCCTTTTATTTCCTTTAATAGCCCCTATGAATATCACCAGCGACGTATTGCCAAACCTTTATCATCCCACACCTTTT
>NW_018485769.1:0-9006 GCF_002113885.1 Mizuhopecten yessoensis | reverse complement strand
CGTATAGAATCGGAAAATGTTTTGATAAATATTATCGCGTTTGTTGGAAAACACGCATTGTAAATAATCGATCTGAAAATCGAGGGAAAACGCCGTCTAATCATGCTTTTCTGACAAACCTATGACGTCATCGTATTGCTCAGTGTGACGTCACAATGCACGTTCTAACTATAAATTTGATTTTGTTATGGAATACATAGCTTTATTCTTTGAAATATATGGTCCAATAACCTATCGTGAGTGTAACATAGAGTCTATGATATCTTTCAATTGTTTGCTTTCGTACTTGTCGGCGTTTTGACATGTATAAGACTTGTTCGGACCTGATTGGGACCTTACCCCGGAAAGAGTGAGGAGCCGACCAGATATATATCCCTTATATATTGTTTGTATAATTACACTTGAAGCGTGTGCCGAAATGCCACAATAGAACAACGATATGTTACATGAAAAACAACCGAGATGGTAAACAACCCGAGAATAAACTCTTGTAAGCCAAAAGCTATGTCAAAAATATGTACAATATTTAGAAAGCTATCGTAGAAAAAAACACTGCTCTTCTTCTGGATATCTCGCTATCTTTCAAATATATACCGAACCTTGGTAAGGAAGAAGTGAACCTCGACATGTATCTGAAGCATTTATAGGCAAATGTTTTCACCCTGTATTGTGATTTACACTTTCTTACCCACTATTTCCTGAACTACAGGCCACCAGGTCTAAATACACAGCATTGCTAGCATATCTGAGGTCTTAGTACGCAATCTGGAGCGTGTCCAGCTAACCAATATCTAGACCATCAAATACGTCTCCTTAGTGATATTATGGTAGGCATTTTTAAACTATGTCCTGATAATCATTAGGATCAACTACACCGGGGTCAACTTGACATGATTGATCTTATCTTATTAAAGCACCAAAAAATAAACATGTACTATTTTTGTGAATATTGTGAGGATAATACGTGAATATCGAAAATTTCATTTCCTTAGGCAGTCTCATTTGCGTATATGCATGCATTAATTAAAAAGCAACCACTGTTTATTTTGATTTCGTCGTGTGAAAATGTAACTTAGTAAATTTCAATCGTTTTCTTCGGAAAAGTGTTTTTTTTAATATCGCTCTGAATCTCGTTCCGATTTTAAAAACAACCCCAACCCGTTTGTTCCGAGATTGAGAAGGTCTTTGCAAGGAATGCTACAAACGACATTTACAACATAAACAAAAATGCATGAGAGTGTAAACACGGTGAAAATTCCATGTATTCTTGCATCAGTGAAATAGATAAAGAACCAAGCAAATTGTTCTCATCGTGAAAGAATAGTTGTCAGATTGTCTATACTAGCAAAACAAAAATTAAAACCGATTACAATGAAAAAAAATAAAAAGTTTTTAAAAGCTGTTTGGTATATATTTTGTACTTTCATTTTGCATAGCGTTCAGCACAAGAATGCTTGAAACATACTGAACACACATTAACTAAATTGACTACTATGGTGAAAGCGGTGGACCCTAAGTGAAAGAAATGTATCGTAGAATGCAAACAAACACCACAACAACGTAGGAGATAAGGAAATAATTATTTCGTCTGAGTTCATTTAAGTATAAACGCGTCATGCTGAGGTGTATAATGTATGACAATTGGCAATTTCTCTTTAAACGTCGCCAAGATGGCTTTGTATAACGAAGGATTGAAATCCGTGTTTTCAAATTATGTAAACTGGCGACAAAACTGGAGACAGCGAAGCGCCAATGAGATCTAGCAACAAAGCCACACATAGAAATAGAGTGTTGAGAATGGAATGTCGCCGATCCTGTGTTACACGTTAACAGTAGAGATTATAAAATAATCAACGCACCTCTAATGGAGATAATTACATACGTTAAAATTCATTTAATCAGTATTTCAAAACATGTGTTTTTGAGATGCTTTTACACTTGTAAGCAGCCTGAAATCAACTTAAACGTTTTGTTATATGCTGATGTGTTTTACAAGACAGGAGAGTGAGTTAAGTGTAAGAAGCACTAGAAAAATTATATAACTATTTTTTTCAGATTTTTATCAATTATTTTCAAGGTTGACAAGTGTAAACAAGTTACTGTTCTGTTACGTGATAACATACGTAAAACATGTCTTATACTTTAAAGTGAACTGACCAACACGGAACCGTTAAATGTAAGAAATAGAAAGAAGAGCAATTCGATTGTGACATTATAATGCCCATCAAACGTTATCTGATGCTGGTTAAGAGGGATTGTTTTAGTTGATGCCATACTTTTGTTTCCCCTATATAATCCTGGTGAAAATAAATAGTTGTTAAAGGTTGCTCGTACTTTATACTAGTGATACACATCTTAATATTCGTTTAACTCGATTGGTTTTAACTGTTTATGACAAAGAAGGGAATATTTTCTGTTTACTCATCGAAAAGTATTCTTAAAAGCTTCTCTATTTATTTCATTAACACCCTTTCAACGCTTACGTCCGTCCAGTTGATTTGATACAAACGAAGACATCGTATCGTTATTGCAAACTTCAGATGCATCTTTCTTTCTTTTATATTTCCAGGACGAAATTGATTGAAACGTAACACCGGATATGATTGTCTTGTATTACTTCTACCTACTCGCCACAATCAGTAAACTTTGTAATACGTATTCTGGACGTTGATTTAACTGTTATTTTATATGTCTTGCTGTTGGTTCCTGAATTGAAGTGAAGATATTTTGCTTACAGGTAAATAGCTTTAACAACAACAGGTAAATCGTGAAGTGGCAACTTATTTTCTTGATGAATGTATTTGATAAGAATGCCAGGTGCAGAGAACGCAGTGATGTGTGATGTGGAGGAGCCGACAACATAGCAAATGTCTTACCTGGTTCAATGTGCAAAGGTGAATCTGTGGAATAAATCGAATAACTTTTTTTTATTGTTTATAATGAATCAACAATAACTCTACGAGACTCTATATCAAACTCTAAGGCAATAGGCGCCAAAACACACGCTGCACCAAACACTGGTATTGCTAAACTAACGCTCAGACTCTCCATCAAGCTGCAACATTTAACGCTTAGCAATTTAAGAGTCGATCATGATTGCAGAACAACTAGGTTCGAAACCAAGATAAACAGTACCAATTCATATTTCCTTAAACTTTTACGACTGGTACCGGCATGACCCGACCAAAATATGGCAATTATAGACAGTATAATTCAATGTATGGTATCGTTAATTGTTCGCTATAAGCCATTACGTACGTCTTATCTAACACCATCGTACGGCCGCTTTGTATCCTTCGTAAATATAGTATTGGTCTAGTTTGTGTAAGGTATATGACCTAGTTTATATCTTTAAGGACCTAGTAACACAGTTGACTGGAAATGTGTTATTATGCTCTGAACGACATACCCATCTATACAGGGCAAATACCTACAAAAGATCCCTTTCTGACATCCAGGAATAACTTATTGTATAAATAAACCTATATTATAAAAATATGAAATCCAAAGGACCTTTTTTACAGTGTCTATATGTGTAGTTTCTCTATCTTGATTAATTTTAGCGAGAATGTATACTCCACATCATAAAACAATATTCGTTGCAACAACACATAATGTATGAAGATGCTTTACAAAAAGCTTTTTTATCCGTATTTCCCAAATGGAACAGATTTTTTTTTTGTTTTAAAAGTTGCAAGTACGAGTATTTTCATTCTGGAATTTTTCTTTCTTTTTTTAAATATTAAAAATAATAATTCTACTACAGAAAAAAAAGTTTCGGTTATGTTTTCTGATAATCAAGCTAACAATACTCATACGAACTATTGCCTGAGAAATGTTTTTGATGTTCATGTATATCGTAGTCTACTCTTACATAGCTGTGGAGATGATGTAAGCATAGAGCATTCCAGACACAGTACTTGATACACTATTTTTCGGCCATATTTTTCTAGTTAGAACCAGAGGAACGATACACTTCGTTATGTTAGTGGAAACACAGGCACACCAATGAAATGACCGACAGAGTTATTAAATCCATTTTTATTACTTTATATTTAATATTTGTTAAATTGATTTAATCATTTTGTTTTTGTTATTGTCGTTGCGCTATAAAAGCGGGCACTCGTACACGCTGAACACATTTAATATTTATGATAACCGTTAAATCCACTTATGACAACTGCAGCTACAATTCCCACATGAAAAAGACGTTATCATTATTTGAATTTTGATAGTCATTTGTTATCCATACAATGGAACATCCAAACATCTAACGACTTTTTTTTTTTAAAGATCATAAGAGTAATGACGTTACAACCACTCTTGTATGCGACTTAGTTATTATGACGTTTAAATAGGTGCATGGTCACATTTTCATCGAGTTGGAATTAAATAGATCATGCTAAAAGTTTGAGAACGATTATTATCTCAATTTATCCGTCTTATTTCTACTTTGAAATAAACCAAAATAACTCATTTTCCGAAATAAAAAAAATTAAAAAATCAGTATATCGGAATCAGTTGTAACGAAATATATCAAACAACAATATTTCATTCTAAACAATTGTGAAATTTATCCTTAGAAATATGTATAAAACCACATTTAAGCAGGCAAAACGTGGAGTGGGGACATTTCGCGTGCATGAGAAGCATATTATATTGATAAATATAACATTGCAAATTTAAGCGTGCGAAAGAAATCTTTTTTTTTTCAACTTTACAAACTATTTGTGCACTTTTCGCTTTGGCAGAGATAATTAAAAGTGTTTAGGGTGTCAATACTTTTCAAGTCAATAACTGTGCGCTGATTTTAGTAAATTGAATAAGTGAAAATTCACACTACGAAATTTAAGCATCCGTATATACAGGAAGAGAGGAATATAGTGGGATTGAATGTTAACTGTTAGAAAGGAACACCAATGACAATAGGTTTTTGCCACCTTGAACTAAAGTGTTTTAATTATTAAGTTATCTCGAATGGTTGCAATGTAAAAATCTCCTTCCGTTTCCGACGCTTGTTGGTCTAAGCCAAAATTGTCAATGTAAAAGATGTTTGCAAAGAACGGCACAATGCAAGGGGAACTAAAATCACTTCAGTACTGGTAAGTAAAATAATTGTGATTTAGAGGTTAAGTATCATGTACATTGCCAGTTACAATTGGATAATTAAATTATCCACACTCTACAACAGAGGTAGCTTTTAAGAGTTGGCGATTTGCTGTAATTACAACCTTAATGTTTTGATAATTGACGCAATTTATGAAATTAATGTAAAACAGGAATAAATCCTTATCGCTTATATTGTTTTAAAGTGTGAAATCTCTAATTGAACCCAACTCAAATTGTACATTTTGTGCAATTCAGACATGATTTCTAAATAAGATCAAGGTAATAGCAAATGTATCTATCTCAACAGATGAACATGTAAAGAAAAGGAACGACAATCAAAAGTATCCAAAATTTTCTTTCACTGCCTCACGCCTATATCAAAATTTCTTTTAATATACTTATATACTAATGTATTATCTTACATTTGAGTATAATGTTCCAATAAACTAACTGTTTTCGTGTCTTGACGTCATGCCGGTACATGACCTACTAAAACACCATGTGACACTATTAAATACAGTCGATGCACATAGCGACGCATTAAAACAAATATTTTTCTGATGTTAGGTTAGAGACATTGTGAAGTAACAAACAGATATGGCTAGAAAAGGGCAAAATTTAAAAATAAAAATAAAAGAATTCATATGTTCCTTATTATAAATAACGGGAGGAGAAATAGACTTTATAAAGTGTGGCGGAATGACGTCACCGCACTCTATACGAACATGACACTGTGGTACATAATGTACATGACTGATGTCATCACACGTTATACGTACCTAACACAGTAAGGTATACATGATGAGTATGAATGTTGGTGGCGCTGATCTGGCATTCATATTTGCCCGAGTGTCGAGGCTGCGCCCTTTTGATGATGAGGTTATACTGAGTAACCATCCCTCTCAGCTTCTTGTGGTCCACACTAAGGTCTTCTTGATTGTCGAACAATAATGTGCCGACTGTTAATGGGTAATCCAGGGATACTTTTCGCCAGGAAACCTGTAAATACATCCAAGAAAGTATTTAGTTACTAGAATTTATATGACTTATACATGTACCAGCAACGAATCTCCAAACCATGCAGTACAAATACTTGTTTAGATCATATTTAATCCCTAATGCACCCCCTGACCTTACCTCGCTTTTAGTCGTGGTGTTTAGCGTTCGCCTACGAGAGGAAGTTTGTGGATATTGTCTCCTGAACGAGATAATTTAAGTCGTTTAACATTGATCATGCTTCTCTCTGCTCGACATTCTGATTTAAATGGACAGTGGTAAGGACTGGTTTAGTCGTTTTCAGTATAATATTTTCGGTTCGTGAACTGTTTTGAATGTCTTTCGTAAGGTATTTCAGTGAGGTAGCACTCTAAAAGTCGGCATCAGATTCGCACTATGGCAAGGAGGCAAATGCAGCAACATATTGCATATAACTGCAAATACGGATGCACAACCCGAAATAAAAGTCTATAATAAGACGCTACACTTAATGAACCAACCCAATTCAATCATTACTAATATATAGTGGATATCAACGATGCATCATGTAAACAAAGAAAGAAAACCTTGAACTTATGTATAGGTAAGGTTTTCACTGACCCGACCCATTTCTATCAGTTATCATGCGAAAACACAATAATTCTCGATATATCATTCATAATTTATGTGTTCTTTCCTCATATAACATATAAAAATAGACGAAGAACGCAAGGTTATTAGATGAATGACGTCAAACAGTGTATAACGATGTGAGTTTCTTGACAAGACACGGATATGACGAGATGCACGTATTGTTTGAAAGGCAATAGAAACAGTGAAACGACTATCTGATGCCATCTTTTGTGAACCGTATACCATACGTTATACAGGAGAACGGCGATACAACGAGGGATGCATATAAAGACAAGCAAATAGGAAAACGAACTTAGATAAACGCTTGCAGTAAGGAAGATGACAAATTCATCAAGTTGACGAGGTTAATACTTTAGACTGGAGAAATGGGAGATCAGCTCATATGTCACCATATGATTCCAATACTTGTATAACGTATAGCCTATGCATCAATACACACGACTCGTATGGTTTGCTTGACAGAACTGTCAATGGTAGACATGATATATTGTCTGTAAACACCAGGCAAGCTTTGTTGCATGCTGCTGTACTTTCCATAGATGAAAAACGTTCTGATGACCACGTTCCGAAACATGTCATCGATAAGAAGGCGATCGAATAATGTCGTCTGCTAGAAAGCCGGTAATAAATGAAGATGATTTTGGTGTCTTGTCAAAACGATGTTTATCATTAACCGACGATACCTAGTTCAATATTTAAAAAAAAAATGAAATGTGCTGCATATAGAATCTATTATTCTTGTTTAATGTCTACACAAATACCGCTGACGTCATTGAAAAGCGGGACGTTATCGCTATATCAGAAATGCTTATCTGGTATAATTCGATATATTTCAATAGACATATTACTTACAAATACCACATGCATCATCATTATATTCAAAGACGCAAAGAGATATGTGAGCGAAACGTTCGCTCGGTATATAAAAATTAGCTTCTATATTGAATGTCTATTGTTGAGCTTGTTTGCATGCTGCTCAGGTTGATATCAAGCGGAAATTGACGTCTGGTTTTCATCATGTGAATACAGATATGGCAGAAATGTATCTGACAGTTTGGAGTTTGTGTCCAACGATAGTCTCTGCATTTAAAATGATTTTCCACTTGCATAAATGAAGGCTTAATACACGTAGCAGTTGCATGTCGAATACTTAACGTTACGTTGCCAATTGAACTTTGAATGGCAGAAATATAAGGACTGTACTGTAGGGAATGTCATTATATTTTGGTATAATTGTACCAGAAAAACACAAGTTGCGAATGCTTTTCATTAAAAGAGCCAAAGAACCTGATATTGAGACAGCACGTACACGTACCCCCGAGTGACCGAACACACCCGCCAATGGCATATTAAGTTGTATAGTCTTAGAGAAGTCACTACAAATATAACGTTAGCTCAAGGTAGTGCTGTCTCTTGTTTACTTACATCAAAAGATTTGGATTAGATTTATAACGAAAAGACACGTCAATACTAGTTGCATGTCCCTTTGACGTAGCTTGCAGTTGATAAAGAAGAAATAATATTTTGTTCTCGTAAACATAAAATGTGTTAAAGGTCATGTCAGGCAAGCTTACCGTATCAAATGTTTTAAAATGTCTTACAAAAGATATCAATTTCACGTTTGCGAGCACTTCGTAGTAAAGCACGTGCATTACTGGTTGGACTGTACTGCGTAACGCAAATACAGTGTACGATGACACTGCTGCACTGTACAAAGCACTTGCACAATATATCAAATCGCGTGCATCGTATTATCTATCACGCGGACGCTAACACGTTGTATATATGGACGGTCTAGCGATCTAGTGTTCACAGTATAATCAGAAAAAACGAAATGATGAATCCCTCTCCATCGATTGATCCATGTAAAGTGATATCATGTAAAATACAAGAACTGTTATATGCGGTGAATCACTTTTCTAAGACGTTACCGTGATCTTTGCTTTGACTCGCTCCTTTTACTTGGAGTCTGTTACACGTGCATCATATTTCTTAATTCAACTTTCAATAGCATCGATTCCCAAAGGATTTTCCATCCATTCGTAATATTTTGCAGACATTCATTAAATCGGCGTAGGTGTTATACCAAAAAATATAATCGACAGAGTTCTCTATAGTTCTATGCTTCTGACTGGAACTGGATTGCTGATTAAACGTGAAGTGTACAGCTCCTGGGAACTGCATTTCAAATGTATTAGTTGTACAGGACAACAATTCAAAAGAACATGAAATTCCAACTCGAGTGTTCTTGCCGATATGAGACCAGTA
>NW_018485768.1:0-8923 GCF_002113885.1 Mizuhopecten yessoensis | reverse complement strand
TTTTTATGTATCTGCTTGGTGTTTGAACTTTGCTGCAAATTACGACAAATTCAAACAAATACGCGAATAAGCATAAAGCAGGCTTTTAATAGTTCAAATCTGTAATCGATGGTTTGTTTGACAAAAATCTTAAATCTATGTAAGCCATATTATATACATGTATGATTAGGTTTGATAACATTCTGACAACAAATTATTATAAAATTGAGCACATCCTTCCTATGACCATAGATCGGGATACGTATCTCAATATATTCATTTTGTATTACAATATATCGTGATACACTCTTGATGTATTGTGACTCCCCTAAATATTACGTATCAAAATATCTTTATACATACCGTAAACTTCGACCTCACAAATCTCCATCACAGCATAAAAAGAGTACCAGGTGTAGGTTGTAGTCTTTGAGCGATCTATAAAGATTGTTAGGTATCGAATGGTTCCTTTACAACTGATGCTTGGGGTCAAATCCATTCTATCAGGGGTAGCAGTGGTGTCGATATGACAGAGAAAACCTCTTCTCCAGAATGTCGTATTTGATCCATAGATTTGATAGCCACCGGATCGCTTTTTCTGTATGTATTCTTCATCTAAATAAATCCAAGTGCAACGTAAAGAGTTAATCCTAATCTGTCTTTCAATTATATTGACACTGCGAATGTTAAACAACAACAATCTTTGACAAACAGTTTATAACATAGGCAATGAAACGAATCCTTCTAATAGATATCATTTAGCTAGCTATCTCTTACTAGCTTCCCTTAAGTTTGAGAAGATGAGCTGGTATACTAATTATCCCTATTATCTTATATCTTTGTATACATATATATATATTCAATAAAGTATTATGATGTGCTGGTCGGATGGCGCAGTGGAAAGCCCACTTGCCTTTCACTAAGGCGACCGGGGTTCGGTTCCCCGATCGGACGTGGAAAGGTATGGGGTCACCTGCCCGACAACGTTGGTTTTCACGTGGTGCTCCGGTTTTCCTCCCTCATCTAGACTAGTAAAAACAAAGTGAAGTGAAAATGCTAATTCTTTTGAATGTTTATGTGACACCCACCTCTGAAGTATATTTTGACGGATTCCATGACGACTTGTCCCTGTAAATCTATTTGCCAGAACGCCGTCTTCAATTGTAATGCTGTATGTAAACAACATCCACTAGAAAGGGATTGTTTAGTACAGCCATCCACGGCTTTACTGCTGCCTGTTGCTCCATTAAAAGTTGAACTTTGATTTGTTGTTTTAACATTTGGATTACGGCTCATGTTAACTGCAAGTTTAAATGAAAATATTACTCAGTGGATACAAGGTATCAGTTTACAACTAACGAAGCGTCAGGTCTTTTTTTCGTGAACGCTGTAGACGGTAATTTTAATCCAGTTGAATTAGAAACAACCGATGAGTATGAAGGCTCTTCAAAATTCGAATGCATACCATTGAACATGTTTAAGTGTTTCATTTTCCAATAAAATGTGCATCGTAACTCATTGAGTATTGTACAATATACACGTTTTTTTTAATGACGAGCATGTTTAGAAACTTACGTTAATTATTCGTTGAAATCAGACATTATAGTTTAGTAAAATATAAACACTTCACCTATACTATTATGATTGATGGAATCACAAGCACCTCGATTGAACTTATAAATATGCATTAATTTAAGATAAACGCCCGCTGATTTTCGGTAATATTTTGTTCTATTAGAAAAGAAATAATCATATATCTTTATGATAACATACAATGTCTTTAACATTCTTTAAATACCGTCATTAAAATCAAATTAAAATTTCTATTGTCTTTTTTGTCGAATATTTTTTTTCACCTGCATATTTATTGGGGTTGATTAGATTAACGGAACTGTGATAGATATTACCCTATTTGTGTTTTTATTGTACCTGTCGATGTATTGCTAATTACTGTTTAACGAATAAAGCCTATTATCGTGCTACAGCATACAACTGACAGTATTATGAAAATCCAACGTAATGCAATAAAATTTCCCCATATTTATTTTCAATATTTTGCAATACATACCACAATAACATTGTACGTGTATGAAAAAGATAATGTGTGACTGAGAACATAAAGCATCACTGTTATCCCCTAATGGATGCCTACACACATTAACATATTATTAGTAATCGCAAAAGGATGTGTAGTTGAAATTAGCATCGTCTTGCCGAGCCATACACATCCGCCTAGTTTGACTAAATGTGTTGTATATTTTTTATTTATGCGTGCCTGTTTGGCTGTGTATATCGTGCATTGTCTATCAAATCCACATAAATTCCTTTTTTGTATATTAAAAAAACAATGCTGATAAGGTTTTTCATAAAACTATTTGACATAACTTATAAAAGACACAACATATATATAAAAACTTTCCGTTGTGGGTCGAAGAAGTTATATTAACGGTAGCTTCTCGAATAACACAAACCGGATCCTTATAAACTTATGCTTGTAGGATACGAATAACTCCGAATTTTAAATGGGGCAAGACAGTAATTCTTACAGTGTAGACAATACGATGTTGTCAAAATTTCGGAGCAATCCGCTCCTTAAGATCTTTCCGTTAATAGACATATTGTATATAGACATATCAGACGAGATGAAATTTATCATGCTTATCTAACTCATGCGTTTAGTATCAAATTATAAAAAATGACGTTAAGTTTGTTTTAGACGAACTTAATCGAGTAAACAAAGCACCACTGTTTCATAAGATACTTTATGTTACTTTTGTCTTCTATGATTTTTATATATCATATCAGAAACGTTGTATCTCATTAAGTATATACAAGATAGCTATAAGATGTATGATACAATATGCAAGTTTTGCACTGCTCTCTGAATGAAATTTCAAATTTAATTTGCCTTTATTTGCGCTAAGAATCATTAACTAATAACAACGTAGACTGTATTTGTGATGACCTTTTTTAACAAAGTTTTTTTTATAACGACGATAATTATATTTAACAGATCATATTGTGTTACAGTGTATGCTGTTATAAAACAAATGGTAATTATGGCGTCTGACAATCTGCTACCACTAGCCCTCTACCACTGGGTCGTGGTTTCGAGGCCTACATGGGACAGTCGCCAGGTACTGGCCTTAAGTCGGTGGTTTTTTTCCGGGAAATCCGTCTTTCCTCCACCACCAAAACATGGCACGTCCTTAAATAACCATAGCTGTTAATTGGACGTTAAACACAAATAAAGCAAACGAAACAAAATGTTATATAACGCGACAGTTTTTGAATGGCAATTACTACACACTTGACAGTGTTGTAGTTTAATTGATCCAGTGTTGTAGTTTAATTTTGATAGTGTAGTAGTTTAATTGTGACAGTGTAGTTGTTTAATTGTGACAGTGTATACGTTTACCTACTACATTGTTGTAGCTATAACACGTGTGTGTAAGGTTACGTCACATGTTGGTAATTTGAAAACATGAAGCGTTTACCTTTTTACAGGTGTGTGAGGTTCTGTTAATAACAATAACAAATTATTACAGGTAAAGGTGAATTTACATTTCGCATTAAATTTGTATAATCCAACTTCTATCAAGACATGGATACTTCTAATCAAATTAACAAGTCGATGTTATAATGTTTCTGTATGACTCAGACGTAAAGCAATGCATAATTAATAATATAACAAAGTGAAACTTAATTAAATAATACAATGTATTGTGTTGCAACAATTCATGGTGTATTATACCTGTTATTAACGGGACATGTACTCAATATGAAATATCACCTCTAAGTTTTACAAACCAAACCTACCTGACATGTATGTGATCGTTACCATTGACAAGAAATGGAGAGTGATGAACCACACAGCAGACGCCTCCATCATACTTCATACTGTTGATCAATGTCACCAAGACGCGTGTGAATGGGCTTTACCACGCCCTAGCATTTACCAGGAAAAGAAAAGACACAAAGGAATTCTACGTACACATACAGTGTCCTACAATGGAATCATAACGCGTGACGACCAACGGCTATTTATCATATGCTTTATATCGCTACAGCGATGTAACACAGTAAATCTTAAAACACAGTAGTAAAACTAACATCGCAGTACACAACATAGCTTATTTTGAACGACACAACATACAAGGAGGTTTGTGAAACAGTCGGAAATATAATTGTCTTGATGATTTTGTTAATAACTGTAATGAACCGTTGTTCTCAAACACACATCTATAAGTACTGACTTACAAATATGTGTGTTATGTGTATATAAATAAATCATAAAGTCTTTTTGTTCATAATGGGTTTTGACTAGGCCTTCTTTTATCACAGGAAGCGAATTGAGAGTTATTGTGAGGCCTGTGTATGGCAAAATAGGTTACTTCGTACGTATTTGTTTTACATTTATATTATAATTATTTTTTTCATTTCAAATACAATTTGTCTTTTTTACTATGATAACGTATGCGGCGTTGTATGTTATCGTCCCTCTTGGTTCTAAAATTGTGGTTCAATAGACAGTCAAGAAACGTTTGATTGTGTTAGTGTTATTTCTATGTAATGACAGCCAGTGACAACTTATGTATTGCTTCAAATTGAGGGAGTATACGTATCATTGTTACATTGTAGATAATACCAGTGATAAGTACTTGCCGATATATCACTCTATACTATACATGTGCAACGTTTGTCTTTATTTCTTGTCATAATTGTTTTGTTTAAGTTAAAACACTAATGCGTCATTCTTGACTCACAATATAACGAATCACATTGATCTTAGGAAAACAGTTTTAAGAAAATCCAACTCTTCAGAAGTAACCATACATGTAGTTTATGAATTTGATAGCAAGTGTTTATCTGCGGCCACTGCTTAACGCCTTATAATGGTATACTTTACTGAAGTTGCTTCCCTTGTATCATCAAAGAACATGTATGCCATGAACTGTATAGGATAGAAGGCACATGTGCCTAGCCAATCGTAGAATTATTTTACTTATCAAAACAATTTGTTGAAATGAATCATATTTCTATTGTTTCTAGATGCAGTTATACATTTTATAAGCTCGCTAATTAATATATTTATACGATTGATAAGCCTGTATAGATCAAGCATGAATATTTCTGACTTAGGATGATCAATTCAATGTATCACTAACAACGGGTCGTTATTTGATAAACCGAAAAGAAAGCTACCAACAATGTAGTTACATCTGATATTAATGTACACAGCGACAATAAAAGTGAACTGATTAAGAAACAATCACATTTCAGGAAGTTCAACTAATTATCTTAAAGTAATTGAAACTTATTGCTATAGTACACTAATTATGAGAGTAATGTATCAAATTAGATACATTTGTATCATTTGCCAGACTCCCATATCTTGGCCACAATTTCACGGCTTAATTGATTTCTGTGAGAACACCGGGTTGCACATCCAATACTCCTTCAATTTCAAATGGCTCAGTCAATTTGCCACATTTCCATGTTGAAACACACAGTTTCGGAAATGATGTTTTCAATTGCAAAATGGCTGACGAGGAATAATGTCTATTAGTGTTGAGTTGCTACTCTTACGATTTTGGAGGTGGCACATTCTAAACCATGGACTTTAACATGTGTAGGATATGTCACATTCATATTGTACGAGTATGATTTCGAAGGCGGCTCACTTGCATGCCCCAGGCGGTCTAGTATCGATGTTACTTTGACTCATAACGATAATGATTGCCGCTCGAGTTGAGTGATTAGCGTATATCTCATTGAGGTAACTAATCATAGACGTTTTCACAGAAATAAATTGCTGTCTTAGTAGACTGGAGCAATAACATACACTTAAATTCCTACTGATGAAATTATTGCTTTCATCTAAAGGATGTTGATAAAACGTATTAACGAACGTGTCAAAGATTTACCATTTCTCAAAAAAATATTTCTTCTGGTTGGTTAATAAAAACTGTATTACATAATTATATGGCATCTTTCATTTAAGGTTCTCTTGTCTTTCAGCATAGCATGTTAAGGCTTGGTTTGGCAGGATCTTTGTAAAATGATTTTGTGTGACGAATTCTCATTTTCATGCCGAATATAATAAATATGATTGGTAATTGTACTTGATAATTCGACCGCTGTGTATCACGTAAGATTGTTCGTTTCATCTCTTTGTTGAAAAATTCTGATATTTTGTCATTTTATTAACTTGTCAAGATGGGATGACACTGTCTACCTTTCAATAAATTGCTTTGCTATACAAACAAAAGACGGATTATATATTAAAATACAGCATTCGGCTTCATGAACCAGCCGACTGAATGAATTTGCTGCAACATTAGCGTAAGCATTTAAAAGTACGTGTAACTATAAGATTATTGTTTTTTTTTCTTGTCTTGTTTTGTCTCGCTTATGATATTGGATTTGTTTTATTTTTGCAATTATTTACTGACAAAAAGCGCACTGCGTAGAAGATTTGTGAAATTCACTGTCAGTGTTTCTGTTTTAACTTCTCGAATGTATTTCTGTTTGGATCCAGTGCCCGTATTGAACAATAATGTTTTCAATACGTATACAACTTTTCAAGTTTTATTATCAAAAAGACATAGAGTACCTACATGTTCGTTCACCCGCTTGAAAAATAGAAAGGGTCACCAGGTTTAATTTGAAAAGGAAAAGATAACGTATATAAATATGCAATATGTGTGTGAGGCATTTGACATAGCCCACAAAGGACCCGTATCAATCGTCAAAGCCGATTTTACGGTAGAGCTGATGACGACCTTTCTAATTTGATAATGGAGATATGGGTCTCTAGTGGGTGGTGCCAAATGTTGCACGCATATATTGTATTTCCTCGAGCCGTGTTCCTCCCGAAGGCTATTTATATTGCAAAATCCATCTTAGGACGGTGTTAAGAAGGAAATATGGAATATTGTCAACAAATTTGGACAGTTTGTGTAGTATTGTTCGATCGTCTTCCTGTAAAGGCTGATGGTGTGGGGGATGGGGGATGGGAGCAAGAAGATTGGAGACGAGGTCCCGAAAATTACCAGTCACTTACAAAACATCACATGATACCTCAATGAAATTTTGGAGACAGTGATTTTACACCACGGGTCATCAAAATTACTTTCCCTAATGTAGGTACTTCGATAAACGGTAGACATGTTGCATTTATCTCAGCACTTGGAACATCTATTTATTTATTTATTTATCCCTTCTTCCTTCCGTTCAGGTCTTCTTTCGCAATTGCCTTTTGCTTCATTGACGACAACCGTGAGTTATATCTAGGTCTAATCCAAGAAACGTCACGTCCTCAAAGCGACATCAATACAGTAAGGCACACTTTACCTTCATATCACACACAAAAAATCCCCGTTGATCATGGTTGCATAACCCGTCATTAAGCGGCATCCCCCTAAGCAGTCGAACAAGTGTGCTTTCTGTAATGATATATTTGTCAACATATCGAATTGCGTCGTTGTCGTGGAACACCGATGGCAAAGTCTAAGATGCAATTAGTTTAGATGTCAAAAGTTCAACAGAGTCAAAACCATGGTTAAGTGATTGTACATTGATAGCAACATAGCGGTAATATTAACTGGATGTCGGTGTATTTAATATAACAATCTTGAGACTGATGTTTGGATTATATATTTCAGCTATGTAAAATAGGAGACTCCTGTCGTCAACATGCAATTGTATATTATGGCAGTTTCTGTCTTTGTTTGGGCCAGGGGCACCATGCAGACAATTTAATTAAAGACGCTTACAAATATGCCTGGTTAGATATTGCCGTCCCAAACGATGTCGTATGGTGTAGAGGGAACTATTTCCTTTCTGTCTGACTTCAGTCAGGTGTTCTATATCAATAAAGAGGCTTGTCAGGTGCTAGGTATCTTCTGAAGATAAAAAAAACACAGAGCGGTTTTACAAACTATACTGAAATCGTAAGATGAAAGTTCGGAGATATAACGTCCAACACGAGAAGCAGACATACTACAATTACTGGTAACAATCCCCCCTTAAATCCTAGGTTTAAAATTATACCACTGCAAGGTTTTATCTAAAGATGCTATTTAGTCCATAGCATGGGAAAACACTTGGAATGTTTTCTCTAAATTTTTATAAGTGTTCGTTAATATTTTTCTCTCAATCAGGGTACTTTTTCATTGTATTGACTGCCACAGAGAAGATAAATCGACAGAAAATGATATTTTTATTCATAGGAAAAAATACATAGTACATCAAATTTGCCAAATACAGATTTAAGACGAATCAATAAATAATTTAAAAAAACTAGTGAAACGAGATTACCAGTTATATGCACAATGTTCAAACTATATGTCAAATTAATCGTCCTTAATTGTTTGGAAGGTTTAATCTTCTCTATATTTCAATAAACATTACGTAACTTACATTTTGTATAATTGATTTATATTTTCTATTGACATCTTAATAATCAGACCCTGTCTGAATGTTTACGTATATCGGTTAGAATAACACGATTAGTCCATGAGTGTCTAGTTACAATTCATCGACAAAGTGAAATATATTCGGGTCATATGTATTGCGTACTATTAGTGTCAATCACTGAAGTTATTCAATTATAACAAAGCGGCAAGATTAATCATCACGGACGTAATTTCATTATATTTCAAACCTTCGCTTTTGTAATTTTTAAATGCAAGTTAAGTATCGTTCAATTTGGATTCAAAATAGTTCAACATTAGTTCTGCTAGCCAACTATAAAGGTTAACGTTGTTTTGAGTACGAAACCACCATTCGTCTTGTCTGCAAAAATAAAGATTCCATATTTAAATCGATTAGCAACAAACAAAGCTAGTTAACTAATAATATTTTCTATAATTGAAGTTGCAAAAAACCCCACCAAAAAAACAATACTTTATGATGCTTTTTTTAACCTGTATTGATAAAA
>NW_018485767.1:0-8896 GCF_002113885.1 Mizuhopecten yessoensis | reverse complement strand
GCTAGTGGTAGCAGAATGTCAGACGCATTAACCACTTGGCCACCATATGAAGAAAAAAGTTCACCAGTAAAACACAAAGTCTTATGAGGACCAGTTTAAAAAATCCTATAGAAAACCCCCCACCACCGATCACTGATATTGAAATACACAACTTTAAAGATTGAATGATTGTACTTACGAAAGAAATCCTTCTTGGCTAAGTTTTTGGCACATAGTACTGAAAATAGAAAAGTGGCATATTATTTTCAAATAAGAAAGATACATTACTTAATAAAATGTTCAGAAATAACCAATAATAATTCTACATTCATATACAGTTATACATAACATTAATATAAGCCGTCAAACCCAAATCAACATTCAGTCTATACTGTTTGAGTTAAACGTTAAATTATGGACAGGAAAAGTTTATTTCAAATGAATTTCCGTGAACATGAAATCCATTCACCACTTAATTTCAACTAACAATATACAGAGGCAAAAATGGGAATCACTACATGGGAGCTTTAATAATGATTATCCACATGGATCGGGGTTGTTTCGTCATAAATCTAGTTCGTCTAGGTTGTTTCATCCTAATATAATTTTTCATTTTGATGTTATAATTATCGCTTTAAATGTTTTTAATTATTAAAAAAGCTTACTATATACATTCTCATGTTTCAACACAGAATTAGATCACTAATTCTGTTGTTTTCACGAGAATATGTCTTGTCGCAAGAATTCCATGCTACATTGTGCAGATCTTGTCGACCACATACAAATCTCACAAGTCTTATAACAAAAAACCTAAGTGACTTTCAGGGATATCCTAGAAAAACTTCAAATTACACTATATTAGCTATAGACATAGTTTCAATATTCATGGGCAGTATTTTTCAGTTCAACTTTATGCTTAGGATCGACTATGAATGGGTCACATTTCATTCAGTTAACCATAATAACAACACATCATCATAGCCTTGTTGACATTGGTTAAAAGAAAGTAAGAGATAAAGAAGGGGGATTGTGTTGTAAATATTGCGTTATATTTAAGACAAAAAGAAATTTCAAAAGTACACTCAACTTTCATCCCTTCCAACCAATGTCAAAATAGCCAGACTGTGCATCATCAGAAGAGACAGAAATTTACAATGGGTATCAATTTCCCCAATATCAGTCAGTTACTGTCGACATCACTTCCCTCAACATAATACAATTTGACAATTGATCGAAGGGTTGCGTGACAATCTAAAATATCGGGATGGACTACCATATCAAATAACATGAAGTGATTAGGAGAACAATTCTACGTATTTCAATTTTCAATACTATTGACGGGTTGGGACAAGGCAGCCATATTTATTTTGGGTTCAGTACTTTACAATGGACCAGCGTTATGAACTGTGCTTTTCTCTTACAAATGGGTCCGTTTTATGGCTTTGTTATCAATACCTGTTAAGCGAATTTTCATTGTAGAATGTCCATGCCGCCTTGGTCCGTTGCTAGCCATTGCTCCGTGTCATACTCATGATATAAACCGTATCATCCATTCATTTGTTGTCTTTGAGGAGAAAGCACTGGTTCGACTCTCGTATGCAAATGAGACAAGAACAGATCAACTTCCGGTATTGGGAGGTCATTTTGATTTCATTTTTAGTCCGTCAATTCTATTTCATTACACTTTATCTATCGATAATATTCATTCAAATAGTCTTAAAATAAGACAGTTAAATGTTAAGTATATTCAAAATTAAACACCAAGTCAGGATTGATACTTTTGGTCATATTACTTATTTGCAAAACGGTCCCGAAGACCG
Source organism: Mizuhopecten yessoensis (assembly GCF_002113885.1). NCBI lineage: Eukaryota > Metazoa > Mollusca > Bivalvia > Pectinida > Pectinidae > Mizuhopecten > Mizuhopecten yessoensis. The sequence continues at coordinate 7,097 of NW_018485767.1, read as the reverse complement.
GATGTGACGTTGACACGCCCTCCTGCTTTTGATACAGAGAGAGAATTAGAAAGATTTTCAATGTTTTAAAACGTACAAAAAAATGGAATTATTTATGTATTATATTTCAATTTGTTAGAATTATTTAGCATGATCTTTCAGATTTATTAACTTTAGCTTAGCTAGTTGATCTTCCCGGTAATATGTTCCCATTTTATTGATTTTTTTATGGATTAATATGCTCAATAGGCCTATTACTAATCTGCTGATTGGATGATATTTTCTTGATTATTAAAACTGTAAATAATATCAGTGTATTTTGTCATTTACAATGAACAATATTGTTTTTTTGAAAAATAATAATCCTCGTCTTTTCTGGACATGTTTAGAAATAAGTGAAAAATATATATAATTTCTATACCCACGGAATTAGAATAGAGGGAAATATACCATATTAATTAATTCATTTGATAAAGCTTAATTGATACAATATGATCCGTTTAAACGTTTCGTATTGACTTGCCTCTTCTTAATTTGTGTTTTAATAAAAACAAGTTCATTTTCCTTGATACTAAATTGTCTTTTATTTTCACGTTTTGAATACTATAAACGAAATCGTCACATTTCAATAACTAAATTGCTATTGGTGTATGTGAGAATGAATGTGTGTGTAATATTCAATGATCTTTCTATCGTCCTGTAACTACTTTGTGTATTTGGAATATCATACGCATTCACTTTTGTAACGTAATAGATATCAATGTGTGGGACTTTATATAGTCATTCTTATTTTGGTTAAATATTTCTATTCAATTTGTATCGTAAAATCTTCTGAAAAATATACAAACAGGATTTTCACGTGGCTTTGCTTGACTGGTCACGTCGCTTTCATGTGTATATGTACATATCACTGGACATTTTATGTGGTTTGTGATTTTGAAGAAATAAGAAAGGAAATAGTTATCAAATATTAAACGAAGCGAATCTAGTCTTTGTAGTTATGCTATCAACATGTATTATCATACTGCAGAACACATATTATACAGTTTCCTTATGATGATTCATTCATAAGAAAAAATAATCGTTTTAAACATATTATTACATCTATATGATCGCAAACGTATCCCTGTGCTAAATGTTGGTGTGTGGTATGTATTCAGTATTGTACCCATTGAATGCGGATATGTAACAACTAAATAACATTTATCATGATTACTGCAGCGTAGTGCATACATCGAGATGTGATCTAGTAGTAATTCATTGCCGTGGGATGACAGGCAATTTTGCAGAAACGAATACATGAGTAATAGCTAGGTTGTCTGTTTTTCTGATATGTGTAAGCCTATGTGTAGAACTTCACGAAAATGCACGAAAGTCGATAACCGTCACAAAAATGTCAGTTGGTTCCGGCTGATTTTCAGCACTATTTCATTTTAAAAAAATGAAATCGTCGTAAAGAATATAAAATTTCTTGACAAATCTTGTATTGAATATTTAGTCAAACCATTAACAATTATGCGTCTCATTTGATTAACGAACGAAAAATATACACGTTATGATTGTTAATGTTACCGCTAAACGAAATCGTTTCCCGCTGGGTAGCTTAAAAAATCACACTGTTCGTATACAGTATGTCCTTTTAAATGAATTACAACAAGAAATGCATGTCAGAAATCCCTAAAATTTCGAAAATCACCGCTCTACATATATACATTAACTAAGGAACGATGTTGCATACATTTCTTCTTCGTGTGCATCAAGGGCTCAAGCAGGCACACAATTTTAAATAGGAAGGCTATGTTTTCTTCTCTGGAAAATAAAGTATTGAACAAAATTTTGACCATGACAAAGGAAATGTATTGTAATAGGGCCACATGCCAGATCGACCGGAAGTGGGCGTAGTATTAGTAGAAGCAGAAGTAATATGTCAACGGTAATATTGTCTGCTTCCGGTAGTAAGGAATTAGGATTAAAACACAAACCGGAAGCCGTGATGATTGTCAAGATTAAGTCAAATACACAATCCCGTAATGAGAGGCTATTTAAGATCAGGATTAGGTAATAATACGATGTCAATGATAAGTAGCTATACAACTTTACACCCACCTAACTCTTTACACGAACAGCATTTTCACAGCGACTGTTATAAGTACTGCATAACGTTATAACGGGACCGAAACCCATTGTGTCATGACGGAATTATTTATTAATCAGTAGATTTACATTTAAAATGACATCTCCAAGCAATATTTTCATACGCATCACTTTAAGAGTTTTCCCTCTGCTGGAATACATATAGTTTAGATTTGAAATGAGTGGTATTTTCACTTAAAATCTCATAAAATCGGCAAAATTAATTTTTAGTTTCCCTTATTTTTTTTTTAAATACTCTGATGCTTTTTCATTATCGCGTCTGCAATTTGAATAGGAGTTTCGATTCTGTTTAGCAACATTTCACATCTTCACATCAGATTTTTTTTTCATAATATCAAAGAATTGTTCAAGGAACGTTTCCATAAGTACCAAAAGTGAAATCAGAAAATATGAATAAAATACATCAGTCCATCTTTCAGTTCAGCTCAGCTGTCGTAATGCTAAACATATTTAGTCTAACAACTTTTATAACCATAATTTGGATAAAAGTTGTAAAGGAATACAGACTTTACATGTCGTTGTTCGGGCTAATAAACGGGACTCTTTAGTTAACAGTAGATTCGTCCTTATAATATAACTCCTATCGGGAACTGCGCCACTTGCCATAAACGAGAAATATTTTCTCGTTTATGGAAAGTGCCGACGGTTCCCGAGCGCTTATAACCTATCAGGTGGGGCTTTGAGGGGTAACGAAACGCAGTTAAAAATACAGAAAATCAACCCATCTTTGGGTTTAAATTCTATGTGGAGCCATGTCCTTTCTTGACAGGTGAAAACTCAGTGTTTATGATCTATCTTAAGTGTCATAGTACTTTGTAAAAAAATGTTTTAAATTCTAACAGCAAACAAACAAACAAACACATTATTTCAAGTGAAGAATCAATTAACTGTTTTATTTTAAAATATATTTCTTTCTCTACACAAGCAGTAGAATCTAAATTGTGACGTAAAAGAATCTGGAGTGAGCATCAGAAAAAGCAACTTTCAAGCAGTGATAATGTTTTGTGTGCGAGAAGGGACTATTACAAGCCACGGGGATTGGTTGGACAGACTGTAGACTTACACTCAGTTCACCCTTCCATTGATCATTCCGTCCGTCCGAAAAGTTTGTCCAACGCATATCTTCTATACCATTTCACATTGAGTAACAGGACTTGGTCTGCAAAAACCTCTTGGGATGATGTAGTGCAAAGAGCAGATATGATTTGACCTTTGGCCTTAACCTTTGAAAAGTTTGCCTGGGGCATATCTTCTGTATTTCAATTGGAGTAGGTTCAATTATTATCATTATAAGGCAGTTGTAACTAACAATTAAAAAATAGGACAAATTCAATGAACAATTAAGTTTAACTTTATATTATACAATTGTTTAATTTTGGAGTCCAGTGTAGAGGAGCTCTCTCGGCTCCTATATATTGAAAACTAACTTTAACTTAACTTAATATAACAGGATTACTTATGCGAGTTCACCTTTTGGAAGGTGGAATGAAGAGTACGAAAACTGAAATTTTAACCTTTAAAACGAGCTTGTCCGGGTCATATTTTCTATACTTCTTCACCATGATTTATCAATTATTATTTCACCTAGAGTAACCAGATTTGGAATGCAGCAGAGTACGATAAGTAGGTCACTTTGACCTATGCCTTGATCTTGACCTTAACCTTTAGAACAAGTTTGTTCGGGGCATGCGCCATCCGCTGCTCCCCATGACTACCCCAAAATCCTTTCTTCCCGACGTTTAAAAGTCTATTTTATTATTTTATGAAATTATGTTTTTGGACGAAGGCAAAGATAAGAAATGTGGTTCATAAAAATGGTCATTGTGGCGTGTATTTAGAGCGTATCTAAAATCTAAAAAAAAACACCTGAATGTTTTTAAAGGGGTTTCCGAGCCTCTTAAAGCTGTAATTGATGTGTGTGTGATCCCCCTCCTAGTCCACAAAAGGCCTTCAAGATGAATTTTATTTTAGTTGTCAACTGTTTCCTTTCAAAAAGTGATACAGCTGAGTATGATAATATCGGTATCGATAGACATAGTTAGTGATATTTTTTTATGATTTTATTATTTAGAATATTTAATAAGCAATTAGACAAAAAATATTCAAAGTTGAAAGATATTTAGATTTTTGGTTAAAATTTAAAAATAACCTATTGATGGCCTTTACAATGGCATTCCCTCATTCTGTTTAACAGACAGCAACCTATTATAGAGCTTGGCCAATAATAATTTTAGCAGGTCCCTGTGATTGACATACAAAATGTGGCATAACAGGTCCTACTGTTGCAGATGATTGCTTTCAGTCCATTCCGTCTCTGATTGTTGCCATGTAATACGTTTACTATTATATAATAATACCTTAATTTTGATTTTATCATATTTTTGCTCCCGGCAATAAGTTTCCAGGGACAAGCACCTTTAAATAAATCAGCGTCATTGAAAAGCTCAAAGGTAAAGAGAACGTCAAATTTATCCAAGCTTTCGTGTCACCGCGATCGATATACACTTTCGCGCCAACATGGACGATTCTGAAAGGTACACAAACATAGACCAAAGCTGGAAATTATTTGTAAACAATGTTGTTCTCTAAGTGGTTGTAGATAAGCAAGGTATATATCTTGCTTAATGATCTGCTGTCTTCATGTATGCAGTCCAGCTAGATTTCACAGTTGCATACGTGTCGATCAGATAATATCTGGACCAAAGCCAGCAGAGCGAAGGCCGAACAATAATGACCAACTAATGTTGTGAACACGGCTTCTCAGCGGTTCTCATTTATTTGTTATTTTGTTATGTATGTAAAACTGTTGTGTTGGGCTAATCAAAACATAATGTTAACGTCAGAAGCACATTACGACCAAAAGTCAATTCAATCGTACATCGAGAAGTAGATGTGATTCAAGATAATACAAATGTAATATTAGAATGATAGTAAATGTTATGCAAATTATCTGTGACTCTGTTGAGGTTTAATGGGTGATACCTTGTATTTGTCTATTAATTAATAAGTTATTTTCTTGCAGGTGTATTTGATTGAGAGGGCTCACTCTCATTCCTTGGCAACCCCCTATATCAATTATCAATCCATGTTAGGAATTGCAATGGATGAAGACGTAACAGATAAGGGAAATGAGCAGGTAAATAAAGGAATGATAACTACAAATGATTAAAGATTATATAGTTTGCATGCAGGGAGTACTAGTCCAGTCATTCTGTACCACTGGCAATCTGTACCAGTCCACCTGTACCAAGATTAGGTTATCCGTACAAATAATTCCAGTTCTATACCAAGGATTTAAGTTGTTCTGTACCAGGGGCAAAGTACCAGGTTGGTACTACTGTCTTGCTGTGCATTTCTCTTTCCTACAGAGATAGTGTCTGATCATGACAATGTAAGCACTTGCTACTATATGTGTTTGAGTACTTGAACAAGTTGTTCAATATCTTAAGAGGTAAATGAATCCCAAGACTTAATTTTTCATTGTGTAACAGGACTCAGGAAAAAAAATGCAACGGCCAGACTGGGATTCAAACCCTGGACCTTGTGAACTCTAGATAAACACTCTACCAATTGAGCTATCTGGTTGCCAACAATCGGCCCAGTTGTGTTCGGCTACAAAATCAATAGTACCAACAAATAAAATTGATATCTAATAGAGCTAGATTGGCTCAGTGCACAAGACGGGTGATTAGATATATCAATTGTTATACTCCACAGAGACCAAAATAGCTTGAATGTGGAGATATTTTCAGTTGCAATTAAATTTGTATATCCCAGGTTAGAATATTGGTTTGGTCTGATGGATTTATCCCCAACCCCATACTAGAATGTATTACAAATGTATCCTCAAGATAATTCCTTTTTCATATTCATGAAATATGACACTTTTATAATTCCTTAAAATTTGTAACATGCAACATATAAATTCACAGTGATTCTGTTTCATATAGAAATCATATTATAAATAAAATTCATACAGCATAAGTTCAGTCCACAACTGTTAATTTTTGTTGTTGTTGTAGATATCAAATGATTTGCAGTCTCCCCAGAGATCTATCTTGGATTTCTTCAAATCCCCAGACAAAATCAAACCTGCCAAGAAGCCCACCAGTCTTCTCTCCTTCTTCGGAACAGCACAGCAGAAGGACACAGAAAAACAACAGGTTTTAAATCTGATAAATTTGACTGTCTATTTATTCAAAGTGATTGTTTTGTGAATTGCAATCAAACCTTTTCCTCACAGACTTTGTCATTGACACCGTCACGGAACATACAATGATTAATACTAAGTAATCTGACTTGGTTATCCAAAGCTCTAGTATACGTACAAGTTGAAAAGATACTTGCTTGTCCTTCATTAATGTGATCAGTCAAGAGATTTATATCCCCAGCATGGAGTAGAAAACTATGGAGGGCATAAAACTCTATTTCATTAGAAATAAGGTGAAGCTCTACTACTCTAGTAAATTTTGATATGATAATGTAATAGTTCTGTATTTTAAGCAGTTTTAGAAAGGAATATTCTTCATTTGTGATTTATCAGTCAAATGATATTGTTATAACATAAATTTTACCATTCCAAAGGTCTAGTTAGGTTAGATGAATTCATTCGTCCTTACTGAAATCTGTTAGTCTTGACTAGGTTTACCAGGGCTTTATCCAGGTCCGTTTTACTTCCAGTGTTGGGTAAATTCCCCTCAGAAATCATGGTTAAATTTTCCTCTTTATCAATCATAATTTTCCTTTTTTTGGTTCTTAATTTCCCTTTAAACAAGAAATAATTAAATATAATGGATTGTCGAAGTCTAGTTTCTTCTGGTACCCATTGGTACATCGCTGCATACATCAGTTTTCAGAATCATAAGAATGTTTGTATTTGAAGGGGAATTTTCTTACCGATGGGAGAACCTTCACCCTCTGTACCCTTATGAGAGGGTATTCCCCCCCCCCCCCCCCCCCCCCCC
>NW_018485766.1:0-8819 GCF_002113885.1 Mizuhopecten yessoensis | reverse complement strand
TAGAGCGCTATATCAAATGTTGTATATTTATTTATTTATTTATTTATCTCTCTCACGTAATAAGGTATTTTCAAGTTGTCACACTTTGACGATATATCAAACCAATTATTATAATTATTGGAATTTCATAAACTATTTTGCATCATCTTGCAAAGTTGGGACAGCATGTAGAGCTGTAGTTGTACGGCTTATATTCCGACTAATCAGGCTAAAACATGTAAATAGTATTCAATTTCCAACAGGTATAAAACACATTTGTTTCAACTTATATTAATCACCCTGGTTGGCCCGAATGGAAACTCACAGTGGGCCTTAATGTAGAAAGACACTGGAGTACCCGTGAAAAACCCACGTGGACGGGAAGGCCACCCAATATCTTTTCACATTGATCGGAGAGTCAACCCCGGCCGTATTGGTGAAAGGTGAGCGCGCTATCCACTGAGCCAACCGTCCACAATTAGGGTTAAAACAGGCATCCCCTTCCTAAGCCACATTGAGCAATAACTGCGTTATCTACTAGATACACATTTGAAGTTGGTGAAACATTTAATGATACCATTAGTGATACCAGCAGATGACCTTACATGATTGGAAACAACAGTGGATGTTTAACATTGAAAGATATGTTTCGCTGGTAGATAAAATATAAAATCTGTGTACTGATATGTCAAAACAGGTGTCCCATATTTACACTGCAAGCGTTAGCGAAAATTAAACGGAAAGGTTTTGTGTTTTCGCAAACAAGAGTATTTGACCTAAAGTCAAGGTTTTCATTTTTTGGCAAATCATTTTGCCAACTCTCACAAGTGTCACATTGACACCGACATTTAAACATTACCTTGACCATGCTTTGCCAAAATCGCACCCTCATTTTGCGGATGGTTTGGGGTAGAGTTTTACTGTTTACCAGAGTAATAAACCGATGGAGAGAAATGGTAAAGGAGCCCGACAGTGATAGGAAGCTATGATATATGAGTCAGCACACTGAGAGCAGGAACAGCGTGAATTTTATACAAAAATGTTTAGGCTGTTAGTAAAACTCCTGTCTAAATTTATGCAAGTACTTCAAAGACATTGATTGCAGTGTACATAGCATTTCCTCGTTACATCGGAATGGTTTAGCTGAGCTGGCATTATTTTGGATTGAAAATCAGGTTGTATTTAGTCTACACGTTTCCACACTGATGAGTTTACGTTGTTCTGTTCAACGCCGCTAAGCCTGTGGACCGAACATTTCTTTTACCCAATACATTACACAAGAACTGAGAGACTGGAGTCTATACACACTGAAACATAACGGCATCCTACAGGTTGCTGTAAGGCCCTGTCTGGTCTTCGTATCTCTCGCCCGTCGCTCGCGCGTACAAACAGACGTGTATTACTCGTCTGCATAACCTATGAACAGAGGCTAGCAATATGAACGCTATGTGTAATGTCTGGAGAGTTTTTCAACAAACCGAAAGTAAAATGCCGAAGTTTACATTGGAAATACCTAGGTTCGAAATGTTCCACATATCCGGTTGATTACAACCAAGTGTATGCTTTTCGGCAATCTTTACCTTATAGTTTGATATTTGATGGTCATTATTTTCCTATCGTTTCCGTGTTTTTTAAAATTCATTTTAAGGTAGAATATGATGGTTTGCAAAAGAAATGCTTTCACTGATGTTTAAAAATGCCGTTCTTAGAAAAGCAACCGAACTTCGATTTTCTTTTTTTTCCCGATTTCGAAAATTAATTTCTTTTGATTTGAAGATAAAAACAGAAGATTTATCGGTTCTTTCACGAGATTCTTTGAAGAGAAATGCAGATTTTCCCACAATTTCCTCTGATCATATCTTTATAATGCAAACAAAAACAGAAGTAATGTGAGAAAAAAACTCCGTAAGTTTCTGTAATTTACGATGACTCCTTTACTTCCGCAGTATGACTGCGATTATAAAATCAAGGAAATTGATGCGAGTCCTCATGCAAATGACTTCTCATACATTACCTGAAAATACTAGCCCCGTGGTAGGCCCCCGCCCACTCCACAGTGCGGCCCTGTTCCTACACCCCTGCGACCCACCTCGAAATGTCAGACGAAAGCTCACCCTGAAGAGTACAGTAAAACCCTTATAGCATTCCTTAGAACAATTACGCAAATGTATTATCTGTATATATATTGTCTGTGTGACCGTTCTACATTATATAACTTTGGGGTACGGAAATAGGTGCATGGCCTACATTCTGGAACTATTTTTATCGTAAATTGTTATATAATAGCGGAGGTTTGTTTCTTACATACAATTAACATTCCCAGGCGGTAACTCGCCGCCATGCTTTATCTATCAGCGCTCACAGCACACATACACACTCTCGTTATAAATGCATTTTGAAAATTGGCTGGAGATTAGTTTTAATACTTACCCGGAACCTGGTTTGTTCTTTAAATTGGATATTTTAAACCGCCGTCATCAACATTGAAGAGAGATAACATATTATAGGTTCCTTCTTACTTCGTATTGCTAGTGATTATTTTTCAGAATCTGAATACGTACAGGCACATCGATGGGTTAGGACCAAGTTTCACTGAGAAAGAGAATAGCAACTCAACCACCTGTGTAGTATAACAATGCTGATTCGTCTAAATTGTTTTTTCGTACCTTTCATCAAGGTGGAACTAAAATATATTTGAGATACAATTTAATAAGGTACTGGTTTTTCTAATCACTAAAGTGCTTCTAACCGCATCAGCCTCGGGTAAAATAAACAAAATGTAAAAACCCGAGAAACTCCTGCCAAATATTCAGACTAATTTTTGACATCCGCCGCGCCCGTTTCTTCTCTCCTTTTTATAATTAATTACGTATTGTGCCTAAGGATTTCGTGAATACAGTATTGCTCGTTTGTCAAACATCAGTTCTGGAAGCTTTACAGCGTGTAAATATTCTATTTTTTCGATGATATACTAAAATATGCTGCCTTTCGTTTCAAACGTCTGGGATTACCGCCAAGCGCTCAGATGAACCAGCACGCACAATTCAGAGCAGGCGCTATACTTCGTTAAATTTCCTCCTGACACGTAATGCGCGTTCTGCATTTCCTACTTCATTAATATATATTCGGTGTCAATTTATGTTGCCCTTTACTGTTTAGAAGTTCACGAAGCCGTTTGTATTACATTGTTAAAATGCTCGAATCTATTCTCCCGTAAACCCTATCGTCTAACATTACGATATCTAGCCGTCTTTGATAATGTCCGAAATGAACTCTCGACATCACCTCTCTCAATCAGAACTCTCTTGCGAGGCGTAATAAGCGTTTGTGGTGTAGCTACAGACACTAACGTCAATTTTAAGCCGTTATTAACAGTGAAAAAGGCCCTATGGAATAGCATTATAGCTGATTAAGCATTTTCTAGGTCGTCTGATGGTAGCAACTAGACGCTGTAGGTCACAGGTACATGTTCTACTAAGCTTGTTGTTGCGTGTGTTGCTGCTACAACCAATCAATGAATACTTTACCATACTGCATTGTACGCTATTGTGTACTTAGGTTGCTCGCTAAACCTTGATTTCTATAATTTAGCATTAAATACCAGAAATAACTCGTATATATACGTTCCAAATACAAGAACATAAGATAAAACTGTTTTGTGAATATTTGTACGTCAATCTAACGATAGTTAAATCCAAACCATAGTCGTTTTAATTGTGTTTTTCCACCTTTATGAAGAATTATTTTCGCGAAAAGAGCAGTACGGCCATAGGCTATTACCTTAACTGTTACGGACTGTATGCTTCAATTACACGTCAAGATCATATCTGACTTTTCTTGGAATACGTGACATTGATGAGGGTTGATGCTTGGTCAAATTATATCCCGTGTGCGTCTGGAGAGTGACCTTGGTAAAGCATGTCCTGTATAGTTTTCTCAGTGTACCAGCGGTACTAGTTGTTATATTGCAAACCTATAGAAACAGGCGGACCACAATGCAGCGTCGGGTTACTTATCTTCTCGCTGATTTTGTAGAACCACGAGTCCACAGCTAATTTTTAGGGGTTTTAATAAATTGTTTTTATTGGTTAATCAGATGTCAACCAATCTGTTTGGCAGTAGTTTAATTGATGACAGCCAAATACGTTTTAAGAAATGTTACCAAACTCAGTTTGCAGTTATTTAGTAAATTACTCGTGCTAAATATCCCCAGGGTTGTTGTTTCTTCGTTTGGTGTTTTATTTGTTCCTGTTTTAGTTGTTCCTTATCGAGTAAAAGTTAGGCTTTATTTGACTATGTGCTATGATTTGTCCGTGTGTTGACAATGTGGAATACTTTGTCCCTGTTTGTTGACTATGTGGAATACTTTGTCCATGTGTGTTGACAAAATTGGAATATTTTGTCCCTGTTGACAATGTCGTATATTTTGGCCCTGTGTGATGACGATAGGGTATAGTTTGTCCCGCGTTAAAGCTGTGGTATATTTTGTCCTTGTGTGTTGACGATGTGGTATATTGTGTCCCTTTCTGTTGACGATGTGGTATATTTTGTCCTCTGTTGACGATGTGGTATATTTTGTCCCTGCGAGTTGTGGCTGCCATATGCATTTTCTGTTTTCCGTTACCTTCCTCCCGACTCGATCAGGCCTGTAGACGCAGTGTGTCTGGGCGAAGTTTCTCTAGGGTCAAAGCGTCGTCCTATACTATCTATCGATCTGAAGGTCTGTGTAGGGACTACTGATATTGCATGGGAATGACACGACTATCTACGTGTCTCTGTCTCAGTAGGAATGGTTATTTATTCGGCTTTTTAACTAACGCTCTCAAGAAGCATGCATAATTAATTTGCATCGTTATATCAAAACTCCACAAAAAATGGTAAATGCAGCCATTCGTTTCATTTGTGATATTGCGTGTTAAAACTCCATTACACTTGGTTGTGTTGGAACATAATAGGATTGATACTGATAGCTGATTTTGTCTACTCTCTGATGAATATGAAATTTGAAATACACTTTGTGACATGTAAGACATTTAAGAGCTTTGTTGTTATAATGCTTTTGCATGAAAATTCAAACTGAAAGGCTGTCACGTGACCTTGCTCGTATAGGGCTTAAAAGTACACGTGTCGAAGTGGAGTAAATCATCCGTTACAGACAGACAGTAGGGCCTGGGACATTACTAGCGAGTTATACACATCACAGGACGCCAAATCTAGTCAATAATGACAGTTCCATGAATTGCAATAACGGTTAAGACAGCTTGGCCCGCAGGCATTCATTTTCAAAATGTCAAGGTCACCGCGATGTAGCGTGGAATTCCAATGAGACTGGATGTCACTCTTTCGACAGTGTTACGTGGTCGCCAGCCAATCACTGTCGCTTACGGTGAAAGTAGCAAGCAGGCTTACAACCAAATCATTTGTCTTTAACTGGAGCCGTCTCTAGGGTCTTCCCGTGTACTCAATAAAAGCATACGATAATAGCGTCATGTTTATAACATGTATATAGTATCATGTTGGTCAAGATACTGCCTGCGGACTGTACCATTGTTATAAGGTACAGTTAACTGGCCAGGTCATATATGGTATGGAAGATTATTTAAAGATAGTGCAGGCCAATGGTGGAAAGTTTTCGAAAATTATTTACATTCATTTATAAGAAAGTTCTTCCACATACTAGTTGTAATCAAACTAGTTGAATTAAGTGACTTGACCTGTACAATATTTAAACTAGGTGAATTAAGTGATCTGACCTGTACAATATTTATATGCCCGGTTATTGGCATGGTGTTGGGCTAGCCTGGCAGAGGACATGGCACCACTAAACACAGACAAATACTCGGTACTACATCCTAGTCTAGTATTTATTTTGATTAATCGGTTCAAAGAGAACGTAATTGACTTAACCCTACCCATCATAATAATTGAATGGAGTCTGACGTCACGAGGTCTCCCAGAATCTACCTTGCAGTCATGTGTGTAAGAATGAGTTCGCTGTCCCCGTTGCCCTGACGTATGCAGCCGATTCCCAGGTGTAAGACGAGTATAAACACACTAAAATACTCCATTGTGCAGTACATACAACAGTATAGGATGTTATATTATAGGTGGGCGTAAAAACATAACTAAATCAAGTTGATTTATGTCATAGCCTATTCACATGTAAAATAGTTCTTGTTTTGATAGATATCGCTGCACTTTGCGTAGAGCTTCTGTAAAATTCAGGATATTCAAACTTTTCAGCAAAGCATCTGATGAATACAGAATATTAACTGTGTAGCAGTGTATGTTAGCTATTGCTTTAGCGTGATTCATGTCGAATGATACTATGAGATCGATAGCAATACCTTATACATTGTAGAACGCCTGAAGACACCCATAAGAAACCAGAGTTTGTCGTTCACCATGACTGATACTTGTGGTTTCTCTTTACTTGGCTATTCATACTAAAAGTAATCAAACAATAATTGTTTTAATTGATTTAAAAAAAATTGTGTCATGTGTATATCATGAAGCACCAGTCATGCTGTTATATGAAAAGTATTATTGTATGTTATGTAGGTTATTTGGAATAAAACATGAAGTTTTTTGTCGTATTCTAATTTATTAATTTAGTTTCTTGACCTGACAGTTAGATATGCCAAATTCTTCATTTCTCAATGCATAGCATCCTATATGACAAACTGTAACCAATTTTCAGTCTATAAACTAAATAAATGATTTCGATAAAAAAAATGCCATGGAATCTTATATCTATTATTTCTGTAGGAATGACAACAGCAAGTTTAGACTTGAGTTCAAAAAAGATGTAAACAGGTTTTAAATTCGATTTGTTTTACGATTCCTGATAATACAGATATTACAGCATACATTTTAAACATGTTCTATGGAGTACATGACATACGTTATTATTGATGTAGATATTACAAAATATACCTCCTAAGCTAGTTTTGTTCTATTTACTGTTTTGATGGAAATATATTGCAATACAATTTTAAGTAATAGTTAGGACATAAGTTAAGTCGTAGTGGTGATGCCATTATTAACATACTTCATCTTGCTTTTCAAGATATTGATTTCTACAAGCTCTATCTACACATGTAATTGTTGTTTGTAATAAAGACTTGGAAAAAGTGTTGGTACCAATCTGTCTACGTAGTACTGCTTGTGAGAATAACAATGTCTATTTGAATGACCGTGTATTTACGTGAAATAAATATTTCAGTACGTTATCATCCGATAGGTTGCGAAACTATACTCAATCATATTTCAATTGTGAAAGGTTTTAACAAATTCCTGAAAATGCAACCGGTTTTTCTGCTAATCGCTTTTTGACGAGGGACAACTAACCGATTTGTAAACTTGAACACCTTCCAGTTCACCCTGACAACACACCGATAGGGCAATGCGGATCGCATAGCCAATTATCAGGAAACTTAGTTTTATCTTAGTAAGAGATCTTGGCTGCTAAAATATTTGTTAAAATCAGTAATATATAATATTGCACTTAATTGATAATGATCAAGATTAAGATAAGAACCCGGACTAAACTATCAACTATTTTGCAATCTGTAATGTAATCACTCTTGACTTAAATGTGGCTGCATCTCAAACCAGACAAAACGGATTATTACGTCATTGTTTACTAGGTCTATCCAAAAACGTAAACCGGAATTTGCAAGCCCAGACAAAGATAACAAATGCACCCAAATGGTTCAATATTGATTTAATTGTTTATCTATCTGTCTTGATTGTAAAAGTGGTGGGTATTGTTCCTATGTTATCACCGCGCTGACAATGTTAAAGAGGAAAAGTTGGATGATAGGGGTGATGGATGTTACTCTACAGACGTCAACAGGTTGGTGGAACGTCTGTAGCAGAATGAAAGCAATAGATGATCTATACACCAATCACACGACGCCAGTGTGTGGCTGTATCAATCAATCACAATGTTAGAGGGTAGTTAGCAGTATTATGCTAAAGTAATAAAAACAATATTGGTGTCATTTAACATTGGTGTTTTATTTTGTTTGTGTTAAGATTATGTTAAGATTATGTTTAGATTATGATTCTTTTGCGAATACCTTAATGTTATTACATTGAGGATATGACATTATTTGGATTTTAACTTTAAGGACGTGATGCTACTGGCGAATGTAGTCGCTGAGGCAGAAGACGCTTACCCTTCCTCATCACCTTGTCTTATTGTCCATGTACTGATTCAAGGATCTCCGTGTAAATCGTTGCTTTGTCCATTTTCTATTCACCTTGAGTTTGAAGTAGGTTTTTGTGGACAGTAAAATATTCTCTTGTTTACATGCTACCTTACTAATAACAATATGTGAAGTGATGGTGGAAGTTGTATTTTAGGCTGAGATAACGCTGGTAATAATGACAGTGATGATGCTAACTGTGTTTGTGGTTGTGATGCTGTGTAAGTTTAGTTGGTCTTCGCCTTATATTATGGGAAGTGTCAGTATGTGTATGGTCAGAAAAGTCTTCACATTCGGCGGTATCCTTTCCGTGAAAAGTTCTTTTTTAATTACCATTTGTTACATTGTTCTGGCTGGCAATCCTGTATACGACAATAACATGGACAACTTGGCGGCCATGCTGTTCCCTGATGGATGGTATTGTGTCTGAAATGCTCGGCACGCCTGCCTCTAGTTTAGATTTGACTGCAGTGTTTACACTTTGTCTGGTGTGAATATTAACGGTTATACAATAAGGATTTATCAGTACACCTGTCTGTCTAGGTTTATCAAATTACCTACCTGTCCAGATGGATTTGCCAACCCACGTGCCTTTCTATCCTTACCATACTATCTACCTGCTTGTGA
>NW_018485765.1:0-8815 GCF_002113885.1 Mizuhopecten yessoensis | reverse complement strand
ATGGGATTTTACCGTCTATATTACTTCTTTGACCCATATATATTACCTATAATATTTGATATGGCGAGTTCTATGTTTTATCCTGAATTCGCGAAGAGGGCTGTTCGGGAGTTTACATATGTCTAGCTACTTTGTCCAAAACTTATTATCCTAAGGTAAAGACTACCATCAATTTATTACCATTAACATTAATATGAAATATTTAACTTAAATGATGTCAGGGAAAGGTATATTGTGGATTCAAATTCAAATACTATTTAAGGTTCAGCAATCAGGGTGTTTATAACGACATCCCATCTAAAATATCCAGTTAGAAAACATAGCATAACATATATGTAAACAGATTTGTGGTGTTTTGAAAAGAAAAAAAATCCCGTTGATGGTACCCCGCTTCGTCCTCTTTCGACAGTCTCGCCATTGATGAACTTTTGTTTAGGCACCAAACCTTTGTACTTTTCTAGCTTGTAGGATTACTTTGACTTAATTTATCGTGGTTTTACTTTGTGTTCTAACGAGCAACGTATTCATGAGTGCCAAAGCTTTCCCATCATTGAGGTAGCCGATTGGCGTTAGACATGACTGAATTCAACGAAAGAAAGGAAAGATCTGCTAACAACAAACTCACCCCAATCTTCTAAACAACTAAAACGTCATCTTACAAAATGTTTAAGGTTTTTCTACAGGCAGACATATCCACGTTTCTTTTTTGTTAAGTAGCTGTATATTTCATTGCTAATTAATTGTAAATTGATGATGGAAGTGAGCTATGATAAATTGTAGTTAACTAGTGCCATATTCATTGTTAGAATTATTTGGCAAATTGTTAAACTGGCGTTTATAATCATGTGTTATTGTTACAGCTGATAAGGAGCCGACATGGCGGGGAATGTTGTGATATCGGCTTCCCCAAAGGAGGTTTTGGTGGACGAAACTTTTATTCTCCGTGTAACTGGACTAGGTCCGGAACAGAGAGTGACCATCCGCTCCGTGGTGGCTGAGGACGGTATGAAGTTCAGCGCATGCGGTTGTTACGTAGCAGACAGTGATGGCTGTATCGATGTCAGTGTCCAGCCTTCCTTATCCGGTACCTACACAGGTGCGCCCTCAATGTCATTTACCAAAGTAATAATACATTGAAATTGCATTAGGGAGCGAAGGCGACACGACGACAAAGGATTGATTAGATGACGTAGAGGTAACACTCCTGTCGCCATGTCGTTGTGTTATCCATTCCTCGCCATCAGGTCCCCGTTCTCTCCTCTTCGCATGCCTTCAACTAATGAAGAAGGTTATAAGGAACTGGCATGTTGAATCACAAGATTAGAGTCTTTTCTAAAACTTTGAGAAATTGAAAAAATAAAAATTAATTTGGCTGCCGCAAGCGCGACACTTAAGACATTTATTTACGTCTTCACTGGTCATTTTCCTAGTCACCCCAGACTACTCCGTTGTTGGTATAGTGTAACTGGATGGGGTGTCAGGGTATTATATCCATGTTGTGACATCTCGGATGCCATTGAGTTGCTTCTGTCGACATTGGTCATATGAAGCACTCGCTGCCATGTTGTTGCGTTCACGTCGCCCTTTTCCCTCCTTCTCTCTACCTTCGTGTTTAGCCTTACCGGACACCAACGGAAAGTCCTGACTTGTCTGACAAATTCCTTGGACTTCAGAAACTTCCCTAAAATTCTAAGGAAAGTTTCCGGACACAATCAGGAAAAGCCACGGGTTTTACTTTTATCACTGTCGTACCAACGTTAACAGCTGACGATTTATAGGGAGAGATATTTCGTAACGTTGCATTCATATCATGTTAAATAGTTTTTACATTGAACAGATATTTTTAAAGAAATGTACAGGTAAACTCAGAATATTGTGTTGTGTGTAAGCTTTAACCCTAACTATTCTTGGCTGTGTTGTTATGTAGGAGTTGACCAGATGGGACTTGTGTGGAGTATGTGCCAGATTCCAGGTCAGCGGCCGGGGCTACGTCTCTTTAAGAAGGACGTGACGACCCAACAAGTGCTGAAGTTTGAAGTCTACACCGAACATCGGACTTTCGATCACCTTCACGAGGTTTCAGTTTTGCCTCTGTCTATGACTAAGGTGTTCCGGTGGTACATGAGCAAGGACGTGAAGCGACTTCCGGTGGAGGTGGGAAATATAAGGGGCATGCTGTTTATACCGCCAGGTAATAGGCATGGTGTCCATGACCAGTAAATATAATTAAATTGAAAACACGTCATAATTTAGTTCGTCTGAACAAAGAAATGTGTTTACTATGTTTCTACTTTATCAGTTTGTGTATGTATAATTTGTCTTATGACATTACTTATTGCCCCAATTTCTAATCCAGATGTTTACGTCTTCGTCTTAGTTTCAAGTTGTTTTCCTTCTTCTATTTAGTCTTAAAATAAATAAAATGTCTGTATTGAAACATGTTTATTTTATTGTTAGATCGATATAAACAGTATATCATTTAAACTGAAGGCCACGCTAAGTTTGTTTGGTATTCACTGTAGTGAGCATTACAGCTAATGGGTATACCCTTAAATGTTAATGACAATTTGAACTTGAACGTAGGCCCTGGACCATTTCCGGGGGTGCTTGATCTATTCGGCTCAGCGGGCGGGCTCCTTGAATTCCGCGCCTCCCTCTTGGCCTCCAGGGGCTTTGTCGTGCTGGCCCTGGCTTTCTTTGGTTATAAAGACCTGCCCAATCATTTTACAGAGGTCAAGAACCTCGACTACTTTAAGGTAAATACAAAATGAATGATGTTTTTAACATATGTCGGAAACTATTATAAATAATAAGGGCGATGTTGCAGGGACTGACATTAGAGTTGGTCATTTTACAAACCGGAAATGAAAGCATTATGGTGCGCATGTGTAGGTAACAGAAAGTGCAATACAAGTATAATGCGTTATGTCACTACTGGCTCTACATTAGAACTTAAGTTAAACGTTATATCTCTGTATATATACAAAATGTATACAATATACATGTATCTTCAATACCATGCGTCTATAGCACAATATAAAGTTTACACCTATCTTTACTTGTACACATGGTTTGCTCAAAGTTTAAAACTTATGACATCATACTTGTTACAGCATAAGTCTTGTTGCTAAACTAAAGCACTCTTATCCCAATGACATACAAAGTGCACCTTTTCTGTTTGTGTAGGAAGGCGCCCAGTATCTGAATGACCACCCCAGTGTCCAGCCTGGGGGAATAGGAATCATCGCTGTGTCTAAAGGGGCTGAAATAGCACAACTGATTGCTATGCATTGTCCACTGGTGAGTGTCATTTAGTCTCCAAGATTTCAGGAAAACAGAAAACTTCATTTGATTGCAATAAAGTTATGATGTCAAACTTTTATCCCATTAAGACGTCAATGCTGAGGTTCAAATCTGATTGGTGGAATAAGAAATGACAGATAAGCGAAAGTGTTTTGTTGGTTTACAAAATTGCAATAGAGTTCGGCAGTGAAGTTATCATTATTGTCTACCAGTAGGTAAATATCATTAAGATATCATATGTAGTGAGGTGATCCTTTGTCATGATGATGTCTGCCCACACATCTTCGTAGTGTGGTTCAAATACCTTTATATAGTGTTGGTTCGAAAAATAACGAAACATACTTCCTACCTTTGGCCTTTGTTGTTTGACTGTATTGGGGAAGAATGGAAAGGGAATTTGAGGTGTTTAGACATAAGGATTGGAAGTTCATTCTAGCTTTATTGATTGTATTTGTTGAGTTAGTTTCTTATAACAAATGAGGACGCAATAGGTAACTCCGTAAACCAACAGTCCTGGCAGTCGACGACACGAAACGGAGCGTTGCATGTGTCACAACAAATGACCCTGGACTTCTATTTAGCTGTCATGGATGTCGTGGAACTCTTGGGGATGGAGTTTGTTTTGTTCAATTTGTTTTCTACAGATATTGCAAATGGTATGATGAAAGTTGACATGCCTCACTCCCTTTTTTTACTGCTTTTTGTTTTAATTATGTTTTGAGAAAGGGAATATTAAGTATGTACCGAGTTTGTGTGAGGGTGCTTTCGAGTATGACTGCATTGTGAGTGAAATGGGTCTTATTTGTTTATGATTCAAAAGCTGTCGAAGACGAACTTATGGTGAACTATTGTGCATCTTTCAGTTTGTCTGCGACACATATTGCAGTTATACAGCAAAAGTTTGCAACATCTATGCAGTTTATTGCTTATATATTTTACCCACAACAACCGGAATATAAAAGTATTACCTGTACGTTGTTCCAGGTGAAGGCGGTGGTCAGCATAAACGGTATACCATACGTCACACTCCTTCCATACGAACACGGTGATGACGTCATTCCGGTCGTGTCTGAGTAAGTAAACAATGTGTCTGGTCACTTCTTTACTCTAACCAATTCCTCATCCGTTATTATAACAAAATAATGTCTCAGTAAAACTTTTGTTGTTGTTTCTGTTTAGTTTCAATTCAACATTTCATTACAGTAACACTCGCAAAAAAGTCCGCCATGCGGAGGGAATCATGCGGCGCTGACCATGATTAAGTCAATCAGTACTTATAATTACCTGTCAGCGGTAACACTTGTTAAATACTAGATGGTCAAAAATATCATGTTTACAGTAATATGGTACATTGTATATCTTGTTGGATGTATTGCCACACTGCAGTCTATTCATCAATAAACAATGGCTAACGTTAGTAAACTGATGTCATGAGAGAACTCGCTTTTTTGCATGGATATTTTATCAAATGAAATTAGTTGAAATGATTAGATTTATTTGCTTTTTTAAAATATAGAGTCTTGCTGGCAAAGTGCTACAATTTTTCCCCAAAGAAATGACCCTCATCTATTTTCAGGACCAAAATGGTCCTGTTGCATGTTATCAATAGCTACAAATTGTGTTCAGATGAATGACCTTGAGTTACTTTTAAAGTCAAAGTGTTAAATGGGTTAACATCTTCAATAAACTTGTTCCAATGCTTTATAAGGTCTAGAATAACGACATCCTCCCTTATAGGTTGTCGAATATAGAGCATTTAAGTTTTTTAATAAATGACCTTGACCTTATTTCAAGGTTTCAAGGTTGAGTTGTGTTCAATTCTTTCAACAACCTCTAAAGATACATACAATCAAGAGCAATGGATATTTTGTCTGTAGCTTCTTGTTATCATATCGAAATTTTTGGGGATCGTTAGGGTCAAAGTGTGAAGAAATTAATATGTTTATATACATATACCTGTATGTATATCAATAATTGTGATTTCAGGTATGATATCTATGGCGGTATATTCTCTGACGAAGGACTAGTGACGAAATTCTGCTACATTTTGGATCCTGCTGGGCTATTTGAGGTAGGTCACCGATGTATTGGAATTATATATTATAACTTTAATTGAAACTAAAATAAACGCTACCGTTAGATTAAAACACGTTTTTGCCTTGTAAATTGCCCAACCTTTATACACAAAAGGCCCAATATGTTTCTGGTATATATAGGACCAAAATGCCCCGATAATCAGGAAGACAAGAAGCTTGGTATGCATGTACAAATTGACAAAGACTAAAGATTGTAGTTAAGCAAAATCTATGCATAATTAATCAGCATTTCTGATGAAACTTGGTCAATATTTATATAAGACAATGTCAAAGGCTAAGCATAAAGACGAGCAAAATCTGCAATATGATTGGTCAACGGTTTTTTGCACAGTAAGAAGTCAAATATGGCAGCGTTTCCGATGAGATTTGGTCAATATTTATAATAATATTTTCTAATAGCGAAATATGTCAGTAATTGATAAAAAGAAAGAAATATTTTTGTTTTAAACGTGTAAGATGAATGGGGCAAATTAAATTTCTATTTTCATGGTGTGAAATAATGTTCAAACTGCAAAACGTTGTAAATTTTTAACATTTTAAATTGCTTTGTAAGTACTCTATAATTCACATTTTGCTGTATTCTACATAAAAAAAATCAAATTTAAGATAGACGTGGATATTTCATTAATTTTAATTTTAGTGCCACCTATGAGTCCTTAAAGGACGAAATGGCCGTATGATGCAGTAAAATGTTACCAAATGAGATGTTCAAATGGATGCTTCCTATTTCGTTTTTCTAGCCATGATTTTACGAAACAAGGTAACTTATGTAACCTTTTTCGTTTGTTGAGTGTAGTTGAAGAACTCACTACTACTAATAGCTATGCTGCTGAAGGAACACAGACAAGAGTAGGGAATGTGCATGGCAATTTAAATTTTATACATGATATTTCCCACTGCATAATCGTACGATGAGATTAATGTGGGTTCTGTAGACTGGGAGGAGGCTTTCTCCGGTGTTCTTCGCCTAAGAGGCGCTGGAGAAAGCTGAAAGTAAAACTCTGATATTACATATTTCCAAAACTGATGAATCTTATTAAGAACTTTTGTAAGAACGTTTGACTAAATCTGTTTTTATTGAATGTTATCTGCAGCTGTGGAAAACAGATGTAAAGCTACTGAGTATATGCAGTGGCGATGATTGTACCGTCCCCCCAGAATTACAACAACTCCAATACGACAGCTACCCAGCAAACAAGAAACAGAATATTGAACTGGTCGTGTACCACGGAGCCGGACATTTAGTAGAACCACCCTACTCGCCGTTTTGTAGGACATCTCTCCACAAAATCATGGGTGGGTATAACAAAGCCTGTCACAGTTTAAGTTATACCGCAATTGTGTAGCAATTAGACCAAATAAAAACAGTGTTTGTTTTCGATTACCCTACCGACCCGAATTTGTTGTACCTTCCCTTAATCTAGTTTGGCTATATTAAAGAAAAACAATATTAAGGTTAGGATCAATTCCGTGTATAAACATTATAAGAAAAGGAAAAATAAAATATATTGCGTATCAACCGACCCTAATGTTTTGGTCATGTACCAGGAAACAAACATACTTTTTGTTTGGCCTTATTTGGCAGGATATTGTCTATCCTTCAAGAATGTTCCAGAGTGAAGTAACCAATCCTGCTATATGTAAAGTCCTAGAGTGTATAACCACCGCCCTTCTGTAATGCTACTGTTTCCTTCCACTTAGTCAGATTATTACATGTATAGCCACTATTTTTACATGTTATGGGTTTCCGGTTGATCCTCTGTGTATTAAGATCAGCAGGTCTTAGAGATGCGGCGAAACCACAATTACATGCATAAACACAACATTCAATTATCATTTCTATGAATAAAAAAAACCTGTTATGTTATTATGATGAATTAAGACTAGTAACACATTTTTACATTTATTTTCCTAATTACATGTATGTATTTTTCAGGAACAAACGTGGTATGGGGTGGAAACGCACCTGATCACGCTTACGCACAAGAAGATTCCTGGAAACGGATATTAAACTTTTTAAGGACAAACCTTGAGAAACATTCCAAGAATGTGCACCTGTCCAGTCGTCTGTGACCACAAATTATCTGTGATAGACCTAACACCATGGGAAGGCATGAAATAATATCAATTTATTGACTCAGGTGCAATTTGCTGTGGCTGTGATTCTTTAAATTAAAGTTTTGTCGACATGTACGATTCAAAATTTCACTATGAATAATGGACACTTTTCGTTAGGATTTTACTGTTATACGCTGCTTACTTTAGATACTCTACAGTAACTAGGAAATATTACCGTGTCATAAACACAGACAGACAGCAGGTAAACAACAATGCAGTCAGTGCTTAAAAGTAATGTTTTTTTCCGTTTTCACTTGATTATCATGTAATAAACCAGCTATTTAGTGCTTTCCATAAAAGTGAGAACTATTTGTCCATGGTGCTGGTATTGGAAGGTACATATCTACATATGTCCCAGCAATGTGACCCAAAAACCGTGATTTATTTATTATGGAGTTATTAAAGCAAGACTTACATGTGTACGATAGAAAGGACATTCAAACTCAGTCCATTGGGTTTTCTTGTCATTTGCAAGATGGAAACTGCGTTTAGTTAAATTTATTAGCATCACGAGCTTACGACATTTGAACTAACATGTATCTGTTTTTATGTTGCATACATTATAAATATTACTTTCACACAACCCTCAACAATGACCGTCAGTGCTGATGAAGAGTTTTTTAAGGCCCAATTGCACAATATGTCGTCCACTGCTATAGATACTTGCAGTTAAAGAAAACACTGCTTCATGAAATTGTTTTTATTATACTCCTAAATAAAGTCCCGTCTGTCCTTCTCTCCGCCACACTTCACAGATACATGATCCTGTGACAAACCTTATACAAGTCGTTCGAATGCGAGTATGTTCAGTCTTAGGTCAAGGCCACTGGCTAAAATTACAATTTTACCGTCACTCTTTTGTCACCAATCTATCGGCCGAATTTGATATATATTATTATTTATGATATCTACCACATGGTTCATATGATAAACAGTCAACCACACACACACGTATACTATTAATAATTCTAAATGTCGACTTAACATTTATAAAACGTTTTGTCATCTATGTGTTTGTGTCATATGGTTACAAAAAATAATAAAAATTAAAAAAATATAATTTTTGGGTGTTAATTTAACACCACTGTTCCATACATGTATGCCAACCGCTTTGGAAAACAATAGTCCAAGCTGTAAATTCCGAATACATACCAAATGCCAATTCTATGATCACAGCATTAACCAACTTTTCAAATCTTGTGTATTCTTGGTGGGTTTTATTTTCATTACCTCTATACATGTGTACTACTGTTACTTGGACGAGATTAACTAGCATATTCAGGAAGGTCATGGCGGGG
>NW_018485764.1:0-8767 GCF_002113885.1 Mizuhopecten yessoensis | reverse complement strand
AGTCTTGAAGCTTCATCGATACTTCTGGTACCTGTGTAACGGAGGTACCGACACTGCCGCTCTCACCCCTAGTTACAATGTATAAACAACGGCCAGCAACGCAGGCCTAGATACAAATAATGATCCTTATTTCGATGTGTCCATGCTCAAAGGAACTTAGTTCCGGGAAAATACAATAACGGCATACCTCAAAGTTTGCGATATGACGATTCTTTTCATTGGTCAAAAAACGAATGTTTTATTTTCCAACAGACTAAACTCTCTTCCAAATTTCCCGAAGCACTCGACCAATATTTCGCTCACACAGGTATTACAACAGGGACATCAATTGTCATATGGCTGTTTTGTTTTTGTTTTTACTTTAACACATCCTTTAGGTCAAATAATTCACCTGAAAGTGTTTTGAACAAGTACCAAACAATACACTTGTTATTTGACACAACATAATCCTACTTTGTAACATATCTGAATTCAATATTATGCTACTTTGTAACCAGTCTTACATGTACTACAATCCTCAAATCAACCCCGACGGAATATTTTAATCGTAATCACGACAGGATTTTAATATATAGAGAAGTTGAAAAGAAACTGTTTGTTAGTTAACTAGCAAACATACTAAACAAAAACTATATGAGCGCACCTTCATTCGACAGGGCTCTCGGCTTGCTTGTTTGTATTTTCAATATATGGGAAGTTTTAGGAAGTGCGTTGCACGTGCATAGCCTGTTAAAAATATACATATGCGCACATAGTCTGTCGTACATTATTCATGGCAATTAATAAATTGATATATGTGGTAAGAATAAAACGTGGCATTGTAAGAAGTTACATTGTTACATTCAGATATGCATGTACTAGACGTAAAACGAAGGGTCGTTTAACTCAATAAATGATACTTTCTTGTTAAATCTGAAAGACAATTTATCTAAAACGTCATAACAATTGATTGGGAAAAGGAAAAGCAACGTTTGAATAAAAAGTTACTTAGCATGATACAACATAAATATACAAAACGGATGCTCCGGACGTGTACTCGTTTGGAACACTACACATGTGCCTCCCACCATTTTGTTCATATACAATAATAAAATATGTTTATGTAAAATATCTTCATGTTTATGTACATATAGCATTAAGTATTTTACTGACATTTATCACTATGGGAAACGCATGTTTTGGTTAAGTACAATTATTCATTCTTAATGAGTATTTATAACAAACGTACCTTCGCTCATTCTCGTCGCCGGCGACAATCACACATTTCAGATAAAAATAACAAAGCGTCACATCATATATCAGTCAGCATAAACAATACATTGTTTGACATCGGTATACCATAGCTTTACAATTATCAATCAAGGCTTAACAGCATTTTCAAAATAATTTAAACTTTTGTTAAATGCTACTTCTAATGGAATTTACTTTACAATGCATGTGTTAGGTACATTTGTAGCTCTTTGTATGGTCGAAGTTTCGTCAATGTCCTAAATGTAGTGTATATCTAAATAAACTTGACAATACTACATACAATCAAGCTGATTTGATTAAGACAAATTATAAGAAAGCGTGTGTTTAATAGCATGTGTTTGAGAAAGTTTTCTTCATGTTAAATAATGCATACCAAAAAAAAATGCAAATGAAAAGCTGCCCTTTTTGCCGTCTCTAAGTTCCTTTGAAATTTACTTTTTGACTTCTACTGTGTACAATTTAGAAGAAACTAGTATATTTTGCATGTTTCCCTTATAGCAACCAAAGCATACAATTGTTAGAGGAAACCATTCTCTGAAAAACTATTATTTGAAAAACGAAATCTAAAGAAATTAGACAAAATAGAGACTGTTGACAGGATATCAGTTCTTTTGTTTACATAGAGAAACGTTAACGGAATATTACAGAATACATTCACTGAAATAGTGTCACAAATGTAATTCAAATTCAGCTAATCGTTTACGCTGGCGTCATTTACTGAAATATTTGTTTATTATATAGCTGCTTAACGTTGTATCTTACTTTTCCTTTTATTTAATTGTTTTTTTCGAGTTTTGAAGATCAGTTCGTACTCAAATTAGACATTAGACTTTGTGATGAATAATGTTGAATTATATATACCAGTGAGGCGGCTTCTACATTCATTGCAAACTTAATTTTCAACGGCAGCCTTTCTGACGTAACTTCATTATTTTTTAAGACAGTCAATTGATGAAACTTCGCAACTATGACCTCTTTCTAATTCCAATCGACGAGTTATTCCCAAAGTAATTAAAAACGTATCTATATTCACAACTTTGTATTATCCATCTCTCTTCATAATGGTACAAACTTGTGCTATAACGTAAACAATACACAATGACGACAAAAAGACCGTTCTATTCAAAACACTATTTAAACAGAAAAAAATCGATGAGATGAACTATTGTGATTGTGACCGGGTGGATAACACTATGGCTTTCCACGCAGACGACCGGGATTTGGTTACCGAAGTCCTAGTAGTTAGCGCTGATAAGGCAGTTCCTTAAAACTCATCGAACAATGTGTGAACGTAGAACATATTAAATTGCCTCCCTGTGACTATCATTTATATTTCATAAGTATGGCAGAATACTAATACTTCACGAGTATGATGCACGAGTGAAATATCGATATAGTCATCCATCCAAGTGAAATATATATGGTATTGAATGAGAACCATTAGATTTGAACTTTACATTTTAAAATTACCATTACAACGAAATTGTGATTGCATTCAAACAACTCGGGATCTAATGGCGGAATCTTTGGCGCCAATAAAGACGTCACGCTGCGAACAAGGCATTTTGAAAAGGTTACTCAATGCAATTTTAACGTTTTCCGCTATTATTTATAATAACGAGAGAATAGAAATGGGTACTAGGTACAAGATTTAGTCAAATTTCGGAGTTAGTCAACCTATTTATCAGAACACATATATAAAACAACAGCATATCACAAAGTGATGAATTCATCTTTAGATCGTGTATCGTGCGATTTTTGTAAATGAATACAAAAACGAAAAATGTAATCCACTGTTTAAACACATATTGACTTCCAGTTGCCGTTAAAGCTTAAATTTAAATCGTTGCCGGTCTAGGCGATACTGTATACTGCATAGGGATCTTCAAGTTTCAATGTGATGTAATCGGTGTTGATTTCACTGGGTGACCCGTGGTTGGTTTCGTCCTGCTGGTTTTGTTTCTGACGTGCTCTTCTCAGGCCAGCTTGATTCCTCGAGCTATGGAATAACAAAGTAGAAAATTCAATTACAGATCGTTTGATTATTTATTTCTTTACTGCTTTATTATCTTAATAGAGTATTACTTACTATTCATGCTATGGTAATGTGATTTAAACCATTTGGGTTGAAACGGGTTAACACGTTTGGAACAGAACGACATATAAGACGTTGATGAACAAGAATTATAGAAATTATATCATTGTTAGATTACCTCGTATTCATCATTGGCTGAGGACATTCTTCTTCCTTGTTCTGAAGAAACAAAAAAGCGTCATTTGAAATCATTTCTTCTCCATTTTTTGTCGTTAAGACGTTAAGCTTTATCTTTTCATTCTAATCGTTTTGCAATCAAGCAAATCATACTATCCTTAATGTAACATCGGTTTGTTTCTGTAGACACATTATCGGTAGTAGCAAATTCATTACCAAACGAAGTTGAGAGGCAACCGTATCCACACACCCATAAAAGACAAATGTTTGATATAAGACGACTTTTCATAAATGATTCTTACCTGGGATGTGATGCATTTCAAACACATTACAGGGCGAAGTACATTCCTCCAAAAGTGTGTTAATGTGTTTCTATCTTGAGTCCTATGGACAGCTCCAATACACGTATACGTATCGCCAGTGTCCAGTTCTGTTGGAGTCGTGCACAGAGTATGCGAGTCGTAATGTGAGCTCTGTTTATTACAAAATAATTACTTTGTTTAATAATAGTAATAAAAAGGAACTGTTACATTATCTGACAGTGTAAACAAAAATAATTGGTATTATGTCACTTTAATATTATGAATTATTATTACATCGTTTATAGAGACTTGAAGGGATGACGTGGTGTTAATTTTGCTTGTTAGTCTTGTATCTTGCTTATCCAATGTAAACACTACAGACCACACTGACACATGTAGTATATTGAGTCTTAAACACATTCTATAACCTTTAATTGCTGATGTTAGATGTGGTTTTGAACATGTTTGCAATTAGAACAGACTATTACCACAGTTCAAAACGATAACTTGTACTTACTGATGGGAAGCCATATGTGTCTATATCTCGATTCTCCGAAGACTGAACAAACGGATAGTGAACATGTTGTGAGTATGTTTTTCCTCTACCTGGACATGCAGTGTACACTGACGATGCGTATCCACAATCACTTGCACCTGGGGTTTCACTTTCACCGTCACCGAAATGCTAACAAATAAATGCAATTTCACGTTAATGAAGGTCTCATATTTACGAGTACTGAACATCTAAGAAAAGTAGTTGTTAGAAAGTTCATTATGTGTTGTAAGATTGTAACATAATATGGTCAGATAACCACTTTAGTGACGCCAATAATCTGGCTATTAAAACACCGACTATCTGCTCTGAAGAAGTCCTAAGCTGATATGAGTAGAGTGCAATACCTTAAATATATACTATACATTTTTGTATGAAACATTATTTTAAAAAATGATTCATGAAACTTTCATTTCTATGTAAGATAAGTTATTCACTCATATTTGCTGTAAAGATAAATTCATCCTCATCACGGAGGGGGGGAAAGGCGAAAATTAAGCTATAGCGACACTTTCGAGGTATACAGTAGTCGTTTTAGACAAGAAAGCGTGCATCCTTTTTCTTGTAAACGACCAGGATATCTAGCAATGGATGTCAGGTTGTAATGTCATTTAATTCATGATTATTAATTTCACAATGTTGATGACTGACATGCTTTTTAAGAATTACATGTGAAATGTTTAAAATGACGTTTGTAGAGAATACCTTACTGTTGCACATGGTTTCATTCCTCTTGTGGATACATGGTGACTTTCAATTTGTTTTGTTGTTTCTTAGCGACTTGTGTTTCTTAACGCTGTTAATGATGTTAATGATATCGGTACCTATCTAATGTAATAAACGCAAAAACATGTACATGTTCGCGTGATAACGTTGTGCTAAAATTGTTTCTATGGTACTCACGAAAGCACTGTTGTTTTCTCCTCTTTCGGTGTTACCATACGCTGAACTCCCAGTAGCCGTGTAATAGCCTGTTGATATACTGTTTGTTCCTGTATACACCGATGTCCCTACATACGGTACCTATAAATTAAAATTAAGAGTTTAAAACATGTAATCCGCAATACGTGTGTAGCTATGTATGTTTTTATCACTCATAAGCATAATATGTTTCTCCCGGAGAGTAATTTATTGGTTAGACAAATATATATATATGTATGTTTCAGATAGACTATCCAACCTACTTATTACCTCCGACCCCTCAACAATTATGGATGTGTAGAAAATTAAACACATAATTTGATAAACTTTGCAAAAGAAAAAGGATATAATTGAAATATTTAATATAAAATTCATCAAATGTCTGTTAACAACAAATCTCCACTATCAATTCTATTTTCGACCTCGTCAAGGAATCTGTAACACTCCGCTTCATCTTGCTCATTAAAATCACACCCTCGTCGTTGTCTGCTTTTTGATGCTTCAGTAAGTTGTGGTTGCAACATCTTTTGATCCTGTACATAAAGAAATAAAAATGATATAATTGAAACATTAAATATACATATCACCAAATATCTATTAACAACAAATCGCCACTATCGATTTAAAATTGTTTTACCTCATGTAAGGTTCCTGACAACTCCGCT
The DNA here is from genome assembly GCF_002113885.1 of Mizuhopecten yessoensis. Lineage (NCBI taxonomy): Eukaryota > Metazoa > Mollusca > Bivalvia > Pectinida > Pectinidae > Mizuhopecten > Mizuhopecten yessoensis. The sequence goes on along the minus strand of NW_018485764.1, from coordinate 2,863 downwards.
TCATCTTGCTTGTTAAAGTCATATGCTCTTCGTTGTCTGCTTTTTGATGCTTCAGTAAGTTGTGGCTGGAACACCTTTGGAACATGTATATAACGATATACACTTTACATCATTCACAATTGAAGATACTCAAAGGTTGACATACAATAAATACAAATAAACTAACAATGGTTAATCCTAGAAGTTTTCAACGGGTAAATTAAAAAAAAGCAAAGGAACAAAAAATGTTTCATTATTTACATATCTTGGTAATTACTTCGTACTGTCACGATTGTATTGTTTGCAATCCTCGCCATTATTAGTTGCAGATGAAAAATAATCTTTATAATATACTGTACCGTTTTTGTAGGGTTAGACCTTCACTTGTTTGTTCCCGAAATAATTAAATTTCACAAGGTTGATTTTTAGAAAAGGTTGCAATTTTATAGTTTTCAATAATAAAAGCTAACCAATAACACACAATTTGTGTTTGTCGTTTGAATATTATTGTGATTTTAAATGTATAAAATCTTCTTTTGCAATACGTATGTTGACGTTATGGTTAATTTCTATCTTACTTACGAAAGCACAGCTGTATTCCTCTCCTTCAGAGCTCCAAGTCGCCGGGTTGTAGCCTGTTGATATAATGTTGTTATTTATCGATGTCTCTTCATTCGGTACCTATAAATAGATATGTAGTGTTTGAAACATAGTACTTGTACCAGCAACACATTTTAACACTGTATAATATAATATTTAGATATAAAATAACAACAAGATAAAAACCGGAAGTGTAAGCATCTTCTGATTTATCGATGGAACCCGTCATGTAAATTTAAGTCAAATCCGAGTCATGTCACGTCCTCACATCGATAACTCGGGTAGTGACAACAAACTAATACGGCACTTTAATGGACAAAATACAAAATATCCACCTTCATATCGCAAACGACATGTCACATTTCCATGTGAGATACTCATAGCGATAATAAAAATTGTCCATAGTCTTCATCGACCGTATCTTTGGAACCCTGTATTGTAAGTTTGTCCCTCAACAGTCGACATCTATCATGGAAGCTATGATATTCGGATAAGGTATAGAATACCGAATCAACTGCAACATGTAAATACCATTGGTAAAAAGTAGGGATGTTGATATGGATAAGGAAAATTGGCAGTTTACAATCGAAAAATCATAATAATTATTGTACAGATTAATAGTAAGCCGTCCCTGTTGGTCATATTGTAAGTAAAGGTCGAGGAAAGTGGCGCAAGAAAAAAAGTCTGCGATGTCCTTTATTTCAAGCTCTGGAGGGTATAAACGATCGATGTGGTCAATGAATTTCTTATTATTCAAAGACAGCACATCGTCAATATATCTGAATATGAAATTGAAGGAATTGGCAAAGAAGCAAATCGATCAGGAGAGGGGCACATCTTGTTCCCGTTCCCATAGGAATGCCTACAGTCTGCTGTAAAATTATTCCACCGAACTGAACAAAGATATTGTCAACCAGGAACACAATATCTTCCTCAGTATATTTCATTATCTTATTTGTTGTATAATTTATTTCGCTTTATCAAAACAGCACTTGATGATATTCTCGTTTTTCGTTTTGTTAAGTTCTCATGTTACTTATTCCTTTATTATTATTTTTATTCCACGAATATAACGACATTAGAACCTCCGCAAAGTATTGAATCTATATATCATACTAGTACATGTACACATATTCCTATTACATTATGTAACCAAATATATGGACCACATTTTCTCCTTTCGTTTGATTATTATTTAAAGACGGCGGTATATATTTATATATGCATACTACGGGCGTCATAAGATGTCTTAAACAAAATTTCAAGTAGCACCAGTTTTCTTACTATTGGTACACGATTGACGCCATTGTGGTGATCAAACTCATGAATTGTTGTTTTTGCACGTGCCTCCTTGAATGATCTGGTATCGAAATTTGTATATGAAGTATTTGAGGCATGTCTTGGTGACTGAAAAAAGACCAGTTTGTAAAACAGAGGGACCAGCGAAACCCATTTAATTTTAAGAAAAATTTCGCAAATGTTTATGTCATTAAATGCAAATGCCTGATCTGATTTGGATTTTTTTTTTGCATGATATGAAGATCGATGTTTTAGATTATTGTCAAAGGGGTGCCATGTTGTTTTGTTGTCACTACCTCGATTCGTTTAATGAGAACGTTACATTACTTGATTTTGACCTGAAGTAATGTTGCGGTTGTCCTCGATGAAGCAGACAATCCTATCCTCCGGAGCATTTGGACATGTAACAGCATTATCATGATTAAGCTGGGATTCTGCTCCAGCCCATATTCTTATTTTGGTTGTAACATTTTATCTTATTTTCGTTTTCATTGTCTAGACTTGACTTTGTTTTACCATGTCACATGATTAAAGTTATAAGAAAATTGGTTTGACGCATGCTTGAGCATAGAAAAGTGCTATGAATACAACTCCTGGTCTTATTCACCTGGTGTACCTCGATGGTGTCCATGTAATATGATTTACAGTCTATTAAACAGCTGGACAAAAATGTCTTATCTTAATTGGGGAACAGTTTCTTCAACTCGAATTTGCAGCTCGAATCTGGTTTCCATGAATATAAAGGACATATAAAGTATATATACAACACCCACAAAGGACAACTTCTTCTTGATGAGAACATGAGAGAGCACAGAAGTGAATAAGCTATGAGTAAATAAAAATACTAGGTAACTCTTGTAAAAGTACAAGGAGAATATGATCATGTGTCCAAGAAGAGTCAGCGTCTTCTGCCTATCGACGTCATACAAACATAAGTCAAATTTAAGGAGGAACAGGGTGTTATTTGTAAAAAAATCTAGTCAAT
>NW_018485763.1:0-8692 GCF_002113885.1 Mizuhopecten yessoensis | reverse complement strand
ATTGTCTAATCAGGGTTTGCTTTCTACCTCTAATGACTAGATTCATTCTGGAATGTCATTCATTGGTAATCCTCATTGTCCCTGCTGTCCACGGTATGTAACGCGTTGGGAACGTCGTGTAGTGAAATACATTGTATATTGTATCGACATTGATTTATATGAAACTGGTTTTGGGGGAGAAATACTTTGCTTTGCTGCAAAGAACTATCGCTGTGTACAATGGCATATAAAATTGGTAATTGAGAGTCTGTCTACGGAGATATAGGCTACCCACAGCTTCCGACACAATCTGTGTAGATGAACACAGTCAATACGCACGGGTTACTGAAAGACATTTGTTCGATCCAATATTAAACCCCGCAGACCACAAATCGTATTTCAAAGAACGTTTCCTTTCATTCCATTGCTTTCAAATTTGATTTTTGATATATCCACAGAATGAATGTATCTTGATTGAAAAGCGATAAGATTTTGGGGTAACTTTAAATAATGCAATTTGTTATATTGGCATTGTAAATGATTGAGTGTGAGGCAGTGTATTAAAGTCAGCTTATTGGGGTTGACAATAATGCTATTAGATCATCCCATACCGACAGTTTGGTCAATCCAGGTTAGCATCAAGGAGCAAAGCTCTGAAAAGGTTACGTCGTCCGTTATTATGTAACAGGATCTTATTCGAGGAGTAGTCCTGTTTCTGTAACTTTTGAAACGGCGTATCAGTTTTTGACGCGCCTTGTGAATATAATGTGTGATGTTGGCCCCTTTCGAGATCTCTATAATTGATTAGGACTGTATATCAAATAATTATCCTTGTAGCTACAGTATTAACTGAATATTTTATTCGCGTGTAGAGTGTAGATGTCAGTTATATGAAAATTATGAATATTTCTTGCTACCAGCTATTAAATACTTGTACTTATTTCTTAACATACAAATGTATGAAACAAAAGCATACAAATGGAGTATTTGAATCGGGACCTTACGTTACATATCACATACACAAATGTAACAGCATGTACGTTATGAAATATGACAGGTAACTATATATCCAAATATAAGTGTTATCGCTTTTTCCCTGATTTCTGAGTACCGGAATCCCCCGAGAGTCTTGACTGGTAGACTTTGTAATGATAACCATCACCATGTTTTTTTTCTAAAAGTCGATTTCAACCTATTTTTATTTTCTTTATAGCGACATTTGTTTCGATCAAATGCCGTTGTCAAGGCATTTATGTCCCATTTTATTAATTTCTAGGGACACTTATTAGAAACTAGTTCATTTTTTTAAGACGTATCAGATAATATAATAGACTAATATACACACAATCGACGTCAAAGATCGCGGTGCATGTTGGAAGAGTTGCCCTGGTGCCAACCTGGAGTCAAAAGTTTACCTACGAGTATCGCCACCTAACGGCCTGATTTATTATTACAGAATGTGTATGATAATAAGTATGCTCCTCTCTGTAAATATACATCAAAGACCTAGGGAGCAGACGGTCTTTTATCGGTAAGAACTTAATCCCTAGTTAAAGTTGAAACAGCGGGGAGGGTATTTTCGAAGCTAATATGCACGCCTTAAACATATATTTTATGCCAGTAATGAAATAGCCGTGTTTATAGAATCTCGAAGATGACACTTCACTGACATGTAAACAGTTCATCAAGAGGATGTATCGTAAATCGCACGTGCTTACATGTGTAACATACCGGTAGGTATTGTAACCCGTTACTGACATGGTACATTTATCACATATGGCGCATCGGAGTTACAGCATGTCATCTGGCCGGCTACCATGTGAAATATCAGGATGGTTTAAGGATTCAAGCATCACTGTCAAAATCTGTAACTAATGCATTGGAAACGACTTCAACTTTGATAAGTCATTTCTGAAAAGAAAACCCTTGCAGAATTTTTATGAAAAATAATAAATACGAAATGAACAGAAAATAATCAACTTATTCTAAGAGAGAAACATGTAACAGGACCAGACCATGATTCGAACCCTGGTCCACTGATCCTTGTACTGTTGCCCTAACTAATTGGCCAGTTTCACTACAAAGGCTTGTATATTCTAAATGAAATCACAGTGGATTTTTTTAGTGATTTTCGAATGGTTTTGAATCAGTAATTAAAACTACAACAACTTGAACTTATTAATGTCACAGTATAGCAATTGCAATATACATTTTTTTCGTAAATAAACAAGAGAAAATCGTGCTATTATATCTTAAATGGTTGAATTTTCAAAAACAATATCCTGCCAATAAAACATTCACAAGTATTTGCATTGCTATACATGTACGTTGCTTGTGTCCTTGTGCACATGCACGAATAAATACATCAGAATACCGCATCCAGCTGGCATACACGCCTGCAGCACGCTGTACATACAAAGAACACGTTCTGAACCAATCTCGGCTGTAATAGGATGCTAAATCTAAGAGAATCAAACTCGAATCATATCGATATGCTTGTGGAACGTGTTTACATCATGGTTATCTCCTCTAGCGAACTAAAGCGAAAATAAATATTTCCCAAAGGAAAAGTGATGTATAGGATATCACTTACAGAATGTGGCCAGGCACGTGAGTGGTACGGCTGCACATGTCTTGTACAAGACTTCCACCACTTAGGGTGAAATATTGTCGACACGCACCGTATCACCTCGACTGTATCAACACTCTTAATGATATAGATATACCATTTGAAATCCAAAGCATTAATGCATATACAAGGTTTTAACACTGGGAGGAGGGGAGGAGGGAACGAGGGAAGACAAAGGATGAGTACAAAACGTCTACCTAAACTTGAGTGTAACCGGTGTTATCAGCCACAGTGATGTATCGAGAAGCACGCGGGACTTTGCGCGAGATATGTATATGTTATACAAATGATCCCACCAGGCCCAGACTTAGAGACAATCTCAATCCTTAAACACCATCAATCACTCGACTATTAGGATAGGAAATTATTTAAGAGGTGGGTTTCCTTGGCAAACTTTGAAACACAATGTGAAGGTATTTAGTTCGCTCTTATTGAAAAATTGATTCGGACCTTAATTCAATACAATAGGGAACAACTATATAATTAAAAATGTGAAATGTCCAAACTGACAATGAAATAGTACATTGTTAATATTGCTGTCATTCGTGTTCGACCATAAGTCATTGTCCTCTTAACAGCGGTCGTTACGAGGGAGGATGTTTAGTTATCATGATCCGTGTAATCTTTCTTGTTTTTCGAAGCTACAAGTATTCAGTGCACTTAGTGGTGCTTTTTCGACAGTAATATTCACGGTCGCTTGTGCAAGAAAACATGAAAAAATATGAATTCACACGTATTACATTTTCAATTCATTCGTTTAATTTTTCACATGACGTTGGTATCAAAACAGAAAACTGTCCCGAAACGGACTCAGAATTATGGCAGTTTAATTACTAGATCACTTTATCCTGAAATAGGTCTACTGCATGTATCTAAAGACAAAAATATAATTAAATGTGATGGGCGAGCCTACACACATCATTATTTGTTGTGGTCTTTTTTTTGTTTGCTTCTTCCTCAAAACTTATTTTTTTCTAACGGGTCAAATTTGATTTATTTTTTCCCTTGTGAACAAAGTATCAGACGGAATTGTCTGGGAATGACTGAAATGTTTTTCTGTGTTTCTTTCTTCCTTCCACTCTCTCTCTCTCTCTCTCTCTCTCTATGTAAAGAAGCGAAAATAAATATTTCGCAAATGTTAAGAGATTTACAGGTGTTCCGTATTGTTTACATTGTGTTAACCAAATTCAGTTTCATCGACCTTGAGACAACATCGCAGACAATATTGAAAGTGTAAAATGACTCTCGATAGGTTTTTGAAAATTGCGGTTGAGATATTAAAAGTCTAGTGTCCTAGTATTTTGATTCGGTATGCAACGTAAAACAGTTAAAGCATTGGCTTAGAATATGGGATAAAGCAGTTTTGTAATCCTCCGAAATCGGGTCGATTTCCCGAGAAGAAACCACTATTCCAAGAAATCCCATATATATTCACAACCAAATAAAAATAAAACGGAACAAATTGGTTTGATGTGAAAGTCCAATATACATCATTTCTTTCTTAACATTTTCGAAATCTAAGCACTCTAATATTTATTATTTCAATACCGATATTTTAGAAATGACATTTTTCATCCGTTGTATTTACCTTTTGATATTTACTTTCTGTTTTTATTAGATCAAGTAGTTTTCATCAAAATTACCCCGAATTATTTATTCGTATTGAACTATATTTCATATTGAATCTATTCTCCTATACTCTACATGACAATAGCAATTCATATGTTGGCTAAACTTCCTTTTATGACAGGCTCCACTGTAACACTGTAACATTTTGCAGTTCAATTTCGAATCGAAACTATGGGGCCATAAACAACCTTAGATGCGTTATTCTTATCAATATATTCAAAATGGGGACAGAACGCATTGCCTCCCTCACCTGGGCGAATGCTCAACAAACATAATGTACATGTACCAAAATCTTTAAAACTGTTAGTTGTTATACCTTGATAACCGTTCAGCTTCAAGGGGAATGGCAACAGCTGGTTCGCCCGTTGTCAGTATAATGTGACCGGGCGGTGTGCTGTGCTGGTTGCCTTCGGCATGGTATTTCAGTGCAATAGCACTCTAAAGTCGGCATCAGACCGGCGCTATCACAAGGAGGCAATAACATCAACACACCCTGTCTCCAGCACACATACACGCATGCATGCTTACACATCACACATGACTCACGTCCTTAAATGACCTTAGCTGCTAATAGGACATTAAACAAAACAAAACAAAATTATTCAAAATGGTGTTTGGAAAAGAATTACAGTGTAGCCTTTTTGCACTCGTGGAAAATATCGTTCTTCTGCCACAGTTATGAAATATATATGGTACATTGTAGTCAACAGGAAACATTAAATATCCTCTGTAGCTTATGTTCTGTGCTCTGCTGATATTTTTACTATGGTGTTTCCCTTTAAAGTTTTTGTCACATCATCGTATTGAGACAAATTGAAACTTATACACCATAACCATATTTTGTTAGATCAACATCTCCTTCAGACATGCTTGCATATGAAATATAATATGACAACCTGAGGCGGAAAATTAAAGCGCAGATCTCTCCTTATCTAGAAATGTGATGTCTTTAAATCTTATACAAACACACCACTTGAAGTAACTGATCCTATTTCAAGACGGCCCGTTTGATGATCATCTATGATGATGAAAACAATATGAAACGACCACCTGGTCTTTAAGTCGGATATTGGGCGTTTCCCGCATGTAGTGTCTATGCGTAGTTATATTGGTTCATCTGTTCGTCTCAAGATGGCCAACAATAAACAGAATAAGAAGAGAGCTCATTGAGAACAGGGCCGCGCCGTCAGCAGGAAGTGGTTGGTTTGGTCTGCCGTCATAACACCTCGAGGACCACTGCCACGCCGTGTGTTACGTTGTCTGATTTATCGCCTTGAGTGTTTGTAATTTATTTTAGCTGCTGAAAATACGTCATAATATAATACAGGAATTCTGAATCGAGAGATTTTTGTGAGAAGGACCTCTTTACACGTACTTGTTTCTTCCTTTCACATCACCCCTTTAAGCGACTTTGCTATACTTTTGATTCCACTACTTAAAAAAGGTATTCGCTTTCGAGATTTTCCACCAACTTAATATCATGTTGGCGTAATAGGTTTGCACAGTGGTCGTTATTTATCTTTTCTAAAGTACAAAAGTGAAAATATGAATGTCACGATTTGTGCTAGACTCGACTTTCCTTAATGATTTATGGTAGTAAGCCAGAAGAAAGAAACCCATTCTGTAGACCTCTATGTACTTTCTACAGTTCTTTTTCTGACATCATATTGGTCATCGGTGTGTTTACCTCTTTACTTACAATGTACTTCTGAGATACATTGCCGGAAATGCTTCTGTATGTGATATTTTAATGATCAGCCGATATCTCTATCAACACATGGTTTCCTTTAGCAAGATCCTTAACTTTTCTGCATTTGTTGGCAATGTTTGGTTAGCTTGTTTTTTCTCTTTTAAAACACCCATTGTAACTTCAAACGACATTTCAATCTTATCCACTACAATGATTGTGTTTGCTCTAATTTGTTTGAATTCATGTTATTATAGCTTAAGATTACCCTATCAATCCACGCTTAATATTCCTGGGTTCATTTTGCGAACATCGTGCCAAGTGATGACTACTCGTCCAGGAAGTTCAACACAACATAATCCTTCTGACTTTTGAAGTTCGAGTTGTTGAAAAGAATATCACTGTGTGACATGGTTTAAAACATGATTTGATTATCATTATCAAAGGATTTGCGGTTTGGATGGATGAAATCTCATCTAAATGTGATCATCCCTTGATTTGAGTTTGTGTTGGAAGCTCAGCTGGTCCTTGTAACAGCCTATAACTTAATAGTATTTAAGTGGATTCCAACGGTGGCGTTTTTTATATTCGTTTTGTCACTCACAAGTTGGGCTCAAGACTTGAACATAATGCTTACAAGTCGAGTGTAGTGTTCTGGTATTAATCACCATTAATACAAAAATATTTCGATTTTTATTTTATCTGATATTCTGTATCTATGTGTTGAACGTTCCTGCTATACCGGATAGCTAATTTAATTACTTATGTAATATCAGGCTCGTAGGAAACACATGATAGAGTACATTTACATATTTTCGCCATTTAAAAAAAAGGGGGAAGGGGGAGTGTATACAGACCAGGGTACTGGTCACCTATACTGACCCGGGTAATAGTCGCCTAAAGTGTGTACTGACCCGGGTTTTCGCCTTTACTGACCCGGGTAAAGGGTGCCCATACCACATGTAACCCGGATACTGGTCACCTATACTGACCCGTGTTTTTCGTCTATACTGACCCGGGCATTTGTCGCCTACAGTAAATTCTATAAAAGGTACTGGTCATCTAGTAAATGTACCAGATACATGTACTAGTCGTCTATTACTGTACCGAGTGAATGTCACTGCCTCTATCGCTGACGGCAATATCAACGTTACTGTCAAGTGCAATTCTGTACTCTAACGTTGTCACTGATGGTTTATGACTTGACAGCAGCTGGTAGTTTATGCCAGTGCTTTTTTTTAAAGTATCCGATGATAACAAAAGGTTAAACCAAACACTTAAATATGAATCAAGCTGCCTTTTGTTGTCAGTTTTATTTGGTTACCCGTGTATTTAATGTAAACACGCCCGCGCGATAACTAATTAGGTCATTGTGACTCATTTTTTACGACAAAATACCAACATCCTTTTACAAATGGTGACCTGCCGTGTAATGACAGCTTTTGCCAGGTTAACTAGTGCCGTTAGAATGCTAGCAGAGAAATTCGAGTTTTGAGTGAAAACTTTCGAGTTGTACCTGCAGTTTTTTGAAAATGTGTTCAAGGTCATTTAAAGACAGTGAACATTGTTCTTTGATGTAAGGTAATAACTGACAGCCCGACCGGCCACAGAGGTCATACAACGAGCTAGCGTATAAAGGTACATCGCCTGAATGGAAAAGTACATGTACAATATGTAAGTAGAAGAGGAAGTGATAGAGGTCCCTAGTGTTGCCGTGGGTGGCAGCAGATCTTTTCTGGTTTCTCAAATGTCCTTTACGCAGAATTAATAGAGGAAAATATCCGATTGTGCAGCGGCCCCACATCTTATTCACCCCATCACGATAATGCAGTAGGTTACTCGAACATATAGAGGAACCTGTGTTTCAGTAGTGCCATATACGCTTGAAAAACACCTCGCTAAAAGTTAAAAAAAACTCACGTTGAACTTGATGTAATCATAACACCATTTTTATACAGATGTACACGTACACAAATTACCAGATAGACGTTATTATACTGTTACAACCATATTTCAGGCCATAAAATACACGGATCTGTAATTCATATTGTAAGTACTGACTGTCTTTAATTGTGCCAGGTACCGTTGGTTTAATTGTGCCGGGTACAGGTGAAATGTAATTGTGCCGAGCACTGGTAGTTATAATTTTACCTGATACTGCAGTTTTAAAATTGTACCTGGTTCTTGTGGACTTTATTGTACTTGGTACTGGTGTTCTATAATTGTGCCGGGTACTGGTAGACTATATTGTACAATGTAACTGGTAATGGTGGTCTATAATTGTACCTGGTACTGGTGTTCTATCATTGTACCTGGTACTGGTGTTCTATCATTGTGCCGGGTCCTGGTGTTCTATAATTGTGTCGGGCACAGGTGGACTATAATTGATCCGGGCACTTATGGTCTATACTTGTAACGGGCATAGGTGTGGTCTATAACTGCATCGGGGTACTGGTGGTCTATGATTATATCGGGTACTGGTACACTATAATTGTGCCGGGTACTGGTGGACTATTATTGTGCCGGGTACTGTTGGTCTATAACTGTACAGGACACAGATTGACTATAATTGTACCTGGTATAATACTGTCGGGTACTGGTAGATTTTTGCCGGGTACTGGTGTTCTATAACTGTGCATGGTGTATGTCATTGCCTCGATCGCTAACGGCACTGTTAACGTTACTGCCAAGAGCAATCCTGTACTCTAAAGTCACGGAGGGTTTATGACTTGACGGCAGCTGTCAGGTTAAACCACTGTTTTTTTTTT
>NW_018485762.1:0-8688 GCF_002113885.1 Mizuhopecten yessoensis | reverse complement strand
AGTTTGAATGTAAGTATAAATGTTAAAGAAGACAGTGAAAATAAATAAATAATAATATAACTACTAGTAAGTATGAAAGAAAGTATGATAGCCCTCATGTATGAGGTCACATGATTGTGAAGATACTGATCCCGGGGCTCCCCAACCTCGGATCCTTAATGTGCTGGGGAAGTAAAATGCTTGAAAAAAAAAAGAAATAAAAAGTTATCGCCATTTTGACAGCTGCAATCAATACATAACCAGAAAGAGCATAAGGGCCACATGATTTTTTCTTTCGAGTAGATATATCCAGATTTCGGGTTTTTATCTTGAAATTTCAAGTAAGTAGGTCGAAATTTCGATTAAGGATCTTGAAATTTCGAAGTTTTGACTTAATTATTCGAAATCCCGATATACTAACTCGAAATTTCAAGATACTGACTCGATATTTCGACTTAATAACTCGAAGATAATAACTCGAGGATAATAACTCGAATTTCTACATTAGAACATGTGCAATGGCTGTATGCAGCGGCGGTCCGATGATTTTCAGATAGTGGAGTGCACCTTCCGTTGAGCCAAATTTTCAAGAAGGGGTTCCAGTGGCGAAGCGCTGGTTGGGATTATGGGAGAGGAGGGGGAGCGAAGCCCCAAGAAGCGTTGAGAATACAAGTAACTAAACATTTAAGCAGCAATACTGATTTCGCCTAAAGCGCAAAGCCCCTCCAGAAAAGTCCAATAACACGCCTGATATAAAACTCCAGAAACACTTTTATGCGATCTTTATGATGTATTGAAGCTTCATAGTTTAATAAGTATGATGTACTGTGGATTTAAAAAAAAAACATATTCTGTCCAATCTGGATCTTTGTGTAAACCGGCCAGATTATTTAGTCTTTAACTCATTAACCTCATTAATTAAGATCAGGACAATGTAAACCGGCTGTTTCCTAGGCGAATACTTCTTTTACAACATCATATAAACTCTCTGTGAATCTATATTGCATTCTTTTCTGGTTCCGTTCGCTTTCAATTTTCAATAACTAAAATGATAAGAAAAGGTCGATATTCACAAGAAATATTTATCATTCATATTCATTAAGAGATCGTTTCATATATCGCCACCGTTATAAGCTGAACCATGTTAGTATAACATATGCTCATGTGAATACCCCGGGAAGGTTGAGAATGACTGGTCAACTGTTAACTATCCTGTCTAACACTAAGGATTGAACTAACACAGAACGTGATTTGATTACGGTTCATACATGTATTTGTGTATGTTCACTAATGTTTTGAAGGGAAACGTAATTCGAAGTTAAATCATTAAAGTAAAAGAATTGAGACCAACTGATTTGTTCACACACAAATCCAGATTAAACAGGTTCTAGTTTAAACAGTTATGATCTCGAAATTTCGAGTTATTCAGTTGAAATGTCGTGTTAGTATCTCGAATTTCAAGTAATTAAGTTGAAATTGCGAGTTAATAAGTCGCACTTATTGTTTTAGCATGGCTCTCATGCTCTTCTATACATAACAACAAAACAATTAACTAAAGATCGACTCTGTTACAGACAGTCGTATAGAAAAGATACAACACACGAACATTCCTACTCATTTTGTTTTCATATTGTTATATTTTTTTAAATGGTGAATTTTGACATACTGTCGTATGCCACCGGTGCATTTCTAGCTAAAAGACCATGTGTATTATAGTACATTATATATCTAACAGGACATAGATCCTTAAGACAGACGCCTACAAAATTAATGTTCCATAGGTTAAGTGATGATTTACTCAAACATTTTCTATTACGACGTAAGTGTTAGTCATTAAGGAATCCTGTCCTCTGCACTATGGTTTTTACAGTTACCTCCCTTTAATTTCGTTTTGATTTATGGCCCAGGGCATTTCAGAAAACCAGATAGCTCAATGGATAACTCGATAGTATACACATCTGGAGCACGGGGTGTGAAACCAGTCTAGTCCCACTTAATGACTGTTGTTGATTATATTTTGCTAATTTCATCTTTATCATTTTTCATAAAACCCCTGCAATCAATGGTTTTCTTTTCAGTAATGATTAATCAAAGCTATAGTTATGGAGGAAAACCAGTGTCTAATGGGTAGTTACAGATTTTGGCAGTGGTACGGAGATCCCTTATACTGAATCAGCCAGTTATATACAGATATTCATCTCTACGTTATTTTGGTGGATAAGAAAGGGGATCAAAGGTTGATATGATTACATTACAAAGTCCGAAAATATAATTCACAGACATAGCAGTAATAAAATAGCCAAACACTACACTATTCATTATGGTTTTCAACGATAAATTTGTATAAGCTTTGGAAATCACGACAAAACTTATAATTACCACATTTTTAATAGATCAACATGCCTATCGCAACAGTCAACTATAAGTTTCGATCACATCATTAATCGAAAAGTAACAAAAAACAAAATGTTGCTCGTCCATTCATCTATCCATCCTTCCATCCATTCATCCATCCATCCATTTAAATCTAGTTCAATGTAAATTCCCTAAGAAAAAACCGGAGAAGTGACAAGGAATCCGGACTGAACATATTCAACTACACTAGCTTTTCTATCGCACGAGGGAAACATATTACGGCCGATTTTTTTCTTGACTACGTTACTTTTAGATAAATACTACACGTATGAAATAGTAATCCGTACGTCTAATTAAAATCGTAAAAGCGATATCGTGATTCGCTTGTACAGTGGCAAGATTTCATAATCTGTGCGTACGAAGAAAACACTAAATACTATATATAAACAATGTACAGTTCAATATAATCTGTATGTTCCAGTTCATCAATCGTACACACGAATTAGTGATCAATACGCGTAATTCGATTATCCGTACAATTAAATTAATGTATAAAAATCGTCATGATATGCCTCCGTACTTGTGACGATTTTGATATGAAATAGATGTATGGGTTTCATCAACGTCATTTTTTAACTATATTTTGTATAAAAGATTCATCTGGTATACTTTCGAAATATAGAACTATTTACATCCTTTTCACAAAAGATTACGACCTTTTATTCGTGATATAGATTATATTTTATCTACGACATCAGATATCTAACAACATCGACACAATTCATGACACGACAAAACAGAATTCTTATAATGCAGATTTTTAATTGCAAGCCGTTGCCGCGCGGATGAAAACATCACAGTGTACAATTCCGCGAAATGTCACATAAAGGTACCAGACAGATTGGACGAGATAAACAACTTTTAGCATGGGTATAATGTGGAATATGTCTGTCTGAGGTGTGAGAATAGTTTGTTTGTCTATCAATGCAGTCTTGAAACTGCCTCAAATCAGCTTTTTCTTATTTCCCAGTTCTCCCACCCTTGCTGTTTTACGTCTTGAATGTCTGCGCCTCCTGCTACATGTATGCTGGTTCAATTTCGACATGAGACTAATACTTTTATAGAGTATCTCTGGAAGTGTCCTTTCAGTCAAAGTGTTTCCTCCAAAAATAAGAAATCTGCGACAATGACAGACTGAACTCTTATTATGCTTGTTTCGAGTTGTAGTATCTCGGTGCTGGTCGTAAACGAGATGGTAATTCAGAAATCTTTCTCCAACTGATCCGGAACCATCGAAATGTCGGACTGAATGGGTCCCTAAAGAACAACTGTTATTCTGCGCTTAGTATTGGTGTATGGTAATCATAGTGTCAATATACTAGTGTGGTGAACCTATTTCTTTGTCTGCTTTCATGTACTCAGACCGTTAATGTTGTCTTTGACTTATGATATTTGTGACATCGGCTGTTACATGATGACGTGCTTGGTATACCTATGTAAGGTTCTGGTTTGTATCGAATGATTCAATGGTAGCATACGAAAGTGCGAGACATGTAACGTTAAACACCCTAGTTTAAAACTTTCACATAGAGAGTAAGAACAGTGCAACAAAATGTTCTTAATGCTTGACAAGCCCAATATGGTGTTCCCGAAATAAGAGATAATATCTTATCCCCCCCCCCCCTATTTATTGGTTGTGTTATGTATCTTTTGACAAGCTATACTTACCAACCTGATTTGTTTTTGTGTCGTTTTAAATGTATAATAAATAATTGTGCAATAGACATCAGAAGAGAATACTATTTTTCCAGGATAGTTTGAATTCATGTCTATTAATACTTGAAAGGGCATAACATCAATAAAACTGTCTTGAGATATTTGAAAATTCACTCAAATATCAAATCTTGTCTAATATAAATGATAGATAACAAGAGCATGTTACTGTACATGCTGTAACCTGCCTGTCTAAAATGTAAACAAACGTTAACTCCCCCATTTCTCTTTATCTATGCCAATATTCACATTTCCTTATCGCTCGCAATACGACATACTTCAAAATAAATTTCTACAACCACTCCCAATAAAAACAAAATTACAATAAGCAGGGTACTGCCTGTTCCATGGCGACGAACGCATCAAATAATAAATCATCTACAAATCTGTACTTTAAATAAATTAAAATACATGTTAATACAATTTGAATAAATCGTTTACTTGGTCACTCACAATCATACATTAGAAGTACAGAATAATGTTTCTCATTCATGATATTTCGACATTACAACTTCCAGAAACCAATTGAAACAAACGCTCAAGTGACTATGACTGACTTACATTTTATGACAAAATAGCTGCAGCACTTCTCGCTTTGTTCGTACTCTCTTCATTTATAAGTCATTGAATCTCTGCTTAACATTGAATACGGATTTGACAAAGCCATTTAAATGTTACTATTGAAACTATAATCTGGACTCTTTTGAAATACCTTCCATTGAGTAAGTGGACATAATGTTCGAGAACAAGAGATGTTCCGCTATTGTATATACATTCGGAATCAGAAATGCGCAGAAAACAAGCTACGTTTTTATACAGCAATTGTTTTTTTTCTTTTTCACTGGCTCAGAAGATACAATTTTTTCAACTGGTACTTCGCACTCATAATTATATTTGTATTCTAGTGTGCATATATTTAGAAATCAATGAACAAGCAATACATGCCTTCCTATTATTCAAGCCATTGAGAAAATCGTCCATTGATTTTTATTATTTCAATTTTTAGAACATGACAGCAACACCGAGGTTTAACATTCATTCTTATGACGATATGATGCTGTTCTCCTCCCATAAAAAGCGTTTGTCATGGAGCATATCGGCTAACTCTTCGGTATATGGTTGGAATATTTTGTACAAGAAAAGTTTAGTTTCTGGTAGCATGTTTCCTATCGCTTTCTTATGCTTTGTTATTCTTCGTACTGGTACTCTGGACATATTGTTTAGTTCTGTTTCTGTTATGTCATCTGAAAATATAGAAAATATTAAGACCAATAAATTAAACAAATACTGTTAAACAGGGGTACAGTGTAAGACCTATGCTGTTTGCTTATATTCAAATACAAAATCGATGAGATGGATTCATTGAAACACGTGGCGTGTCGTATCTACAATTCCAAAGTAGTACTATCTATAGCTCTTTTTAGAGGCTTATATAATTGAACAACATTAAAAATGCAATTCACGCGAAATCTTGTGTTGACATGCTCATTTTTATAGGCGTTTTTTGTGGCTGTTTAATGTCATGACGTTACCTTTATCTCTCTAAACCATGGTCTATTGACAATTTCGCTACTTTTGAATCTCCACTTAAGAGATATTTAAAAGCTTTCCTTGCTTGTGTCAGTCTGCTTAAATTACTTTCATTCATATCTACAGTTTGAATACTCACCAACTTCCAAAAAATTAAATATTTTGCGTAGATGGGATGTCATATTACTGGAATAATCTTCGGTGCGCATGATAAGGAACTGTTCCCTCGGAAACACTGAAAACCACTCCTTCAATAATATGGAATAAAAACTACCATGGATCGGAAACTGAAAGAATAAAAAACACCTTACATATATTTAAATATATATATATATATTTGTGTGTATGTGTGTGTGTGTGTGTGTGTGTAAGTGTGCTGTGGAGCAGTCCTAACATAAATCTACCAGTCTAAATCGAGGTAAAAACCATAAAAACAAGAACTTTTGCATGTGAATGTTTTCCAATCTGAAATATCTCAAACTTTTCGGGTCTTTCCTTTATACTGTTGAGCTGTTGAAGACCAATCATAAGTGACGTCACATGCAGATAATGTCGGAAATTCACGATTAGTTTTGGTTTGATGCCTATTGTCTAACAGAACTGGTAACTATAGAAAACAATCAAAATTTAAAAGATGTTATTCTTTAGTACTGTCACAAAATGTTCACCAATTCGCAGTGATATTGAAATATGGATTCTAAGTGATACTCAGCAAGTTATTTCTACCATCATTGGTCATATTTGTATGCGTGTCGTCGAAAAATTAAATGACAAAAAAAAAAAAATATGGCTCCGACATGGTGTCCGAATTGTTATTCGTATCAAATCTTACTGAAATTGCTTCATAAGTAGTACCTTTAGTATGGTATGCAGTTATGTTTAAGGTATGACAACAAGAAAAGGTGATAATAATAATACTCACACATACTAATGATAGAAAAACCCAACAGGAACGTTGAGAACAAGTTACAGATGTCGATTTTGACACTCGTAAAATGTGTGATGTGAAACGTTCTTGCATCTTATTTTCATTGAAAGAAACACTCACGTTGTACAAATAATAGATCACCATTGAAGTTTCAAACAAAAACAATAGACTATTACACGTGACATGATTAGATTTGCAACAGGGCACATGTCAACAGTCACGTGAATTACCGCAACGAAACGACGAATAACTTAGTTGCATATTAAGAGGACAAAAAAATGATTTTGTCAGTAGTCAGATAAGAATAAAAAAAACACACTACTTACACGTTTATAATGTTCCAAAAGCGATTCATTAAACAAGCAAGCCCTCATGCTGCCAACGTTTTTTACACATGTGTTGAGTAGTGTAAAATTACCCACGGCGTGATGGTGGAATTCTCGCGCACTGTTACCTAGACGGCGGAACAGGTAGTGACTGTAGGTCCTATGAGAATACCAATTAAATCACTAAGTTAAAAACTGCAAGAAATTAACGAGTCACCAATATACAGGTACCAGCACAAGCTGATCAAACTATAGCTTCATGCTTTTCTGCATCTTGTTTTTTTCAATCGTAAAAAAACCCCAATAAACCAACAAACATAAATACGAAATTATGACGCGCCGTTAAAAATATTTAAAACCGATGTAGAAGGCCACACAAAGCAAACATTAGTTGTTTACTTCATCGTATTGTTAAAATATTTGATGAACTTCTTCTGTAATTTTCTTAAACATACTTGACCTAAACTTAAAATTAGAAAATGAACCAAATCAATGATAAATATCATATTAACTTTTTATTTCTATTACAGCAATTATGAAAACAATTGATATTATCTTAGATTATTCCCTATTGTTAATGTCAATACTAGATCTTGTACTACAGAGTTAATGCAAACATTAAATGCAGTATGAATAAGCAATACCTTTCTGATGGTTCACGTAGAATGACGATCAACTTGAGAGCAGGATTGATGTGATGGATCAAGTGTGGTGTGGTGTATACGGGTTCTGACAGTGTGGCGTTATTCTGTGGAATGTCTTTCCAGTAATACATGCCCCAGAGATCCATAGGATCGGCATGGCCTGTGAATAAAATAAAAACAATTTGTTGTAACAATAACATTAAAGCGATGTTCTTGCATACGGATATCGCTGTTAGGGACTATGTATATCATACACTTCCTGATATGGTAGACGGAGAGATAAACAGCAACGAACAGGTTTTCATCCGACACCGTAGGTAGACTTTATTATATAGATGATTGCATTTTCGAGACCGCTAGCACAAAATACGTCTGCTCATCATCGACGTCAGATTTAGCCATTCAAGCCTTTAATTGTCGATCGTTTTGAAATTCTGAGAAGCATTTCAAAATTGAATAACTTCCCCATTTTGTTTATCTTCATCACCTAAAACCATCTATGGAAAACCAATAGGGAATGTATGACATCAATACACAAATAATTAGATTAAGCACCTTAGTCAGAAGCGGTTGCTAAATCTTTCGCGTTGATCATTACATGTAAAGTGCGTGGATTATTACCTGTTATCATATGATGGTAGTTTTCCTTATTTCTTCTTATTAAATTTGCTGAAGAAGAACCTATTTCGCCATTTAGGAAATAGGACATTTTGGCATCTCTAACAAGTGAAATTTTGTCGTTTTTAAAGAACGACAAAAATTGGTTAAAGGTTAGAAAATTCTCGCAATAACGTAAGGATACTTCACCTACAACAAAAAACAACAACATTACAAGTATCCAGATTTGTCGTGATTTTTATTTTGCATAAAGGGTGATAACAAATATAAACTGTTGAACTTTGAATCAATTAACCCAATTCAAATAGATCACAAAAATGTTACAATGTTCATCCAGATTTATTTTCTTAATGTAATTTTGTTTTTGAATTTTAATCAATTCCAATCTTTCAAATATGTGCTGTATTATTTCACTACATACCTGTTTGATGTTTCTAAATAGAAATAGGGTAACTGCTCAATCGTTTAATTATTTTATTACAACTTTGTCCTTAGCATATCACTTGTATATATATATATATATATATATATATAT
>NW_018485761.1:0-8640 GCF_002113885.1 Mizuhopecten yessoensis | reverse complement strand
GCATGACGTATGTTGAATGCTGAAATATATATCTAACAAATAATCGTAGACATCAGTTAAATGCTATTGGTTGCGCATGACGTATGTTGAATGCTGAAATATGTATCTAGCAAATAATCGGAGACATCAGTCAAATGTCATTGTTTGTACATGACGAGTGTTGTGATATACATATTAGTCATAATATATTATCTCTTGTATGGTAGTGTAATTACCTTACATCATAGTGCAAGAAGTCTGTGCTAAAAGCTACTAGGAATTGTTGTAGGATTTATCAACCACCTTCTTGTGTAAAAATGTCACTTAAAGTCATATTTGTATCAACATGTAGCCATAACTGTTGGCTTTTAGACTTAAGGTATAATATATACATATTCATTTGCCCATAAATGGATTAACATCGAGATTGAAATTTCCAATCAGTCATCAATTAGACTTCACAATCTAGAATATTGAAAACATTTGAATATGTAAATTTCATAACCCACACACAAACCCAAACTACCAAAGGAAAAATATAGAAATCAGTAAAGTTTCAATAACAAGGTTGAAATTAATCACTCAGAATATAAAGTAGGATCGGCAAAATAATTTTAAAAAAAATAACAATGATAATGGATCAATGAAGACAGTTAAACAAAGTAAACATTTGATGCACCGTATGACCAAAGAACGAAATGCCTATAAAGCCATAAACGGTTTTAAAAATTCAAACATTGAAAATGCAAAATAATAATAGTTAAATAACAAATAAGATGAAATAACTTTGCAAATTTCAATTTTTAAATCCGTCATTGCTAGCTTTACTTGTGAAACATATTCCGTTATGGAAGCAGTTAGCAATTCTTATATACTTACACTTTAGAACATAATTTCCATATAACTTATTTTTTTCCGGACTTTCTTCTTGGTGGTCGACTGTTTGATCATTTTGGTAAAAATGCTCTTAGCATAATCACCAACTGTAGTCATTGTGTCAGAATCATGAACCTTTTTATACATTAGCGTATGCATAAGTGTGTAAGGAAATTACTTGTTTTCCAGCGAGGTACTTTATTGTAACTGTTTGTATTATTAGCTGATAATAAAGAAACCAAATTAGTTAAACACAATACGCTTTTATTCATTAGCTGCGTCATTTCCAACCTATTATATTAAGTATCCTCCTCGTAATTGACTTTGAGCGTTTCCTGTTAAATTTGAAG
The DNA here is from genome assembly GCF_002113885.1 of Mizuhopecten yessoensis. Taxonomy (NCBI): domain Eukaryota; kingdom Metazoa; phylum Mollusca; class Bivalvia; order Pectinida; family Pectinidae; genus Mizuhopecten; species Mizuhopecten yessoensis. Next base: position 7,435 of record NW_018485761.1, on the reverse strand, counting down.
TTGTATTCTTAATCGTTTCTTCATAAAATTTGGAAACGTTGATGCGAGCTATTTTCACAGTTTCCCCGTCTTCAATAAATCGTTTAAATTGCAGTGTTTGCAGATTTCCCGGAACAATGTAAAGCATAAATAACTTTGACAATAACAACTTTTCCAATTTACTGAAATTGTTTTTCCCCCGAGCACATGCTACAATAAGCATATTCTTATTGGAAATTGACAAAACGTTCCGAGTACACGGCGGTGCAAAACTCTAATGGTATAACACTGCATTACAATATTAAAGCTGATGAGAGAATTACTTCTAACGGCAATCGTTCAGTAAAGGATTTGGGAATCCAATAATGACTGTGATTTAACGTGATTTATACCCTTTGATGAGCTACGATTTAAATTGCTATGCCCCTACTAATTTAGGACTTTATTGTCAGACTCAACTCTCCGACATATTTCCCTCTCTTTAGTCGAGAACGTTGAAGACAGCGCCATCAGAAATTTAAGTGTTCTTTGATTTTAAACTTGCAACAGGAATACATTACTTGCACTGGGAAATAAAAACACCTCTGCCTCTGAATCAATAGAGAAATTCTTTTTTTCTTGCACTACGTGTATTATTAAAATATTTCAGGGCGGACGAAACCTTCAAAGAGAATGCTGGAAAATAGTTTACGTAATACGAGATAGAAAAAGTCTCACGTATAATGAATAGACACAGTATCCTTAATAACAGTAGAACGACAAGAAATAATACTATAGTTCCTGAACCACGAATAGGGTTTGTTTTCTCTGTCGCAGGCCTTCTGGTTCGAGTAACAGATAGCAGATATAATGAGAAGGAATAAATGTATATATAAAAATACTTGAATTATATAACCAAGGTGGCTTTAATCAATGTATACAAACTTGAGACGTAAACATTCGTCAATTTTGATAGTATCGTTCATGCATGGACTGCGGTCTCTTTTGTGTTTAGCAATTTGAAAGTTTGCATGTTTTAAACCAATATGTTTAATTTACTGCTGGTGAGGGGGAAAATATTGTGAATATTTGGACAATGGTCAGTAGTATGATAAAAAGATATATATGATGTCAACACACTAAAATAAAATCATAAAATAAGTCAACACATTACAACAACAAGCGATAGGACACCAAACAGAGCAGAAATAACATCATGACACCACAACCCACAACCCAAAAAGGGAAAACCATAAGCTTAGGAAGGATATGTTTTCCTGTATCACACGTAGAACCAGTCATTGAAAAAATTGTTTACCAATTGGTTATTTAATATTATCTTATCTCCATACGTCTTGGGTATACATTTGTCATTCTCATTGCTAAAATATCGGTAGTTACCGCTCTGTTCTTCTCCATTTTTGTTCTCGTGTATTGGAATGAAAGTAAATATAAAGTATTTATTGCAATCATTTTCTGAACGAAATGTAATTAACTCAAATAAATGTTATGCTTGATAAATTTATCTGTATTATGCCGTTTATCGGGAAATTTAATCACTGCAGTTTGATTTACGCCTTTTTCGACCAACGTAATGAGGGCGAATTTAGCATTGCGGCGAACATCTGTAAACAACATCAAACACCTAGTAAGTAAATGTGAGCGGCGAATTATTATACTTGGCGAAAGCGGATTTTTCCGTTGAAGGCTAAACATTTGATTGGGCGAAAAACTTCCGGTATACAGTATGTCAATTACGTGTAACATGCCATGCTTAACGAAAGACGATTAATTCAAAAAATATTTCTAATTTTGAATAAACATTTTTGTTAAAAATAAAATACATAAAATGCAAACGAATTTAAATAATGTATCTTTAACAGTTGATGTCAACATGTTAAATAGGCTGGTATGATAAATTACAATACAATAGTTAAATTTCGCGGGATATCTGTTTTTAGGGAAATTGCGTTTAAGTGTCGATCGCTAATTCAAGTTTCATGCGAACAATAATTCATAAATGATGTTAGACATACATGTTGCGTGAAATGCAAATAAAGCACGGGCAAATGACGTCACCCAATTATGGCTTATCTTCAGTATGTAGGATAGAGTGTTACCCAGTCATCTACCTTCTTTATAATACGTTAATAGGTATTGTGTCTATCTGTAATTGTTAAATTTATGTTTCACTTTAACTCAATATTATATTTTTCTAATGGTATTTTTTCTAAATGCTAATTGAAAATGTTTGCGTTTGTAGGCGTGGCGATATAGTTGAAATATCCTGCAATGACATGATAAGTAAAGATATTATATATAAGTGTCAAATAGTTCTGCAACAAAATACAGTGTCAGAGCAAATTGAATATATGTATATGGAAAAAGAAAGTTGAGGGAATAAAGCTATTTATTTAGCTTCGTTTTAAATAAAATTTTAAGCAACCTATATAGATGCAGTTTCAACTAGACCATCACTGAATACACATTTATATCTAAAAACAATTAACAATGTAAGTAAAGGACACAGAAAAAAAGAAAAAGATATTTGTATAATCTTTACTTGAGGATAAATATCTACTGGCGTCTAAGTTAATAACAGCAGAGTATGAAGCAATTTGTTTCTCTTATTTTGTTTTTCTCTTATTTATACACACCTATATATACCATTTGACATATCTGTAATGTGCAAGGTGTTATAATGAAGTAACGATGTCTACGTTTGCTATCTATTGGATTGATAAGCTGTGAATGAAGTCATATCAGTGACAGGTTAAATGTGATCCACGTAATAGGCTGTATCCTTTGAGACATATGTTTGGTACTTGTAACTGATAAGCCTGGCTAATAATCAAGTATTTATCTACATTTGCTTCCCTTTTTGATTGTAAAATTACTGAAATGGTAATCGTTGACCAATTGAAAAAAATCAAGATAAGATTTTATGAATATGAGAAACAGCAAATATTATTGAAGAATATATAATAATGTAAGATTCTAAACCTTGACAGCAATATAATATAATAAAATAACATAATAAATCAATATGTATGAATGTATCCCAATCATGTGGTTCTATATATTGACACCATTTGTACAAAAGTACTGTGGTGTTCTAATTGGAAAAGGTTTATATATATTGATGTAAACATGTAAAGAATTGTTGGAGGGCGGGGGAGGGGGGGGGGACCGTAGGGACATATTGTCAAGGTTGCTCTGTATGACCATTCATAAACCTCCTGGCAATAATATCCTGTCACTAACCGTCTTAAATTGTTTTCAATAATGAAAGTTAATCTGCCTCTTATCATTTCACTAATCCTCTTGAATCATCAGTTAATATAACAGTTAATATGTCTCATATCTAGTCACAAATCATCTTGAATAATCTGTCAATATAACAGTTTAATTGTCTGATATCTAGTCACTAATCGTCATGAATTATCTGTTAATATAACACTCTATCTGCCTCATATTCAGTCACTAATTGTCTTATATAATCTGTCAATTTAATAGTTTATCTGTCTCATCTAGTCACTAATCGTCCGGAATGATATATCTATATAACAGTGTATCTGCCTTATATCGAGTCTTTAATCGACTTGAATTATCTGTCATTATAACATTTTATCTGCCTCATATCTAGTCACTAATCGTGTTGAATTATCTATCAATATAACAGTTTATCTGACCCATATCGAGTCACTCATCGTCTTTAATAATCTGTCAAAATAACAGTCTATCTGCGTCATATTCAGTCACTAATCGGCTTGAATAATCTGTCAATATAACAGATAATTTGTCTCATATTCAGCCACTAATCCTCTTAATTCATATGTAGATATAATAGTAAAACAAGTCATATGTTCCCTCACATGTGGCTAAGTTTCATCTCATAACAATTTATTTGGGGAAAGTTAGGTTTCCATAACAAGACTATTTGTATATTACATGTAACAAATGAAATAATCGTAGGGGAGGTCATGTAGGGTGAGAATGTACCACTCTGATATCTAAATGTTTCTTTATAAACTAACGTTCGAACTTTTTTGATAACTGCTCTTGACCAAATGACACTGCTAACTGAGATTCTCCCATAGAACACTACTCAAATTCACTATCATTATAATGTGTAAATACCGGTAAACGCCACTTGGGGTAGATGGTTGTCTCCTCCGTGGGTTTTATTTCTTCTTAATGTTTATTTTGTGCAAACACTTTGTTTATCTTTTCATGTAATCACATTTATTTTCGATGTACACTTTAGTGCCAGGCTCGTCTGAAGCCAATCGCTGTAATGAAAAGTGGCAGGGAAACCCATAGCAAAGAAGACTGCATAACTAGACATATTTTTAAAGACTTTGAGAGGTCCAATTGATGTTAAAATGTTTCCATTACCGGTTCAATTATGTAGGCCGTGTAATAGGAATATCGTTTGGGTTGATATTTAATAACGAACAGTGTGGAGATGTTTTGTTAGATAATGAATTGTGTGTTGTTTTGATAATAGTATAACATGAATTTCTTTCATGTGAGTGTTTTGTATAGAAGTTAAGGCAATTAATGACTTCATGATCTAATAATAATCGAGAAAACAAATTGGATAATGTATTATAAGCTTAATGAAAATGGGTTCGTAGTTAGAGCTTCCGGGGTAATATGTTTACAATTGAAGCTTAGCGCAAAGATACATTGTACCGCATTCCAGGCTAAGTATAGCAATCTAAAAGGATATGTAAGAATCAAAGATTTATTGAATTTCAGATAAAGTAATAGATGTCTGCTTATTATTTTGGTTAATCAACTTGCTGAACCCTGGAGATACAAGAGAAAGCATTGCTGATCCAATTGTTGTGTGCAACTATACAGCAAAAGTAAACGGGTATGCATTATTTTATGAGTTAAGGTGGTATTTCGGGGGATATCCCTTATTTAAAAAATAGTCAGTTGCAATTCCTCAAAACTGCTTCAAGTAAAGCAGCTTTAGAGATGTAATAGAAAAGTTAAAACGAAATGTCTTGTATAGACAGGTAACCTTTAGCCAGAGGTTCCAAAACAACTAAATTGAATTACTCTCCTTTGTAGGCAGTTCAATATCATACAAATGTAGTGCTACAGTAACATACTACAGAAGAAACCGTATACACTGAAAGGTTACATTGGGATTGTGTATTAGTCCTGTGTCTACACACGTGAAAGGGCAGAGAAAGATGAATAGTTTCTAAGGAAAAAAAGAAGAAACAAATCACCTCGTAGTCAATCTTTTTTATTAGATATCTCTATAAATTGATGTCATCTTTCCACGTTTTTATTTATTCAAAAATAATAATAAGTTTTATTAAAGATTGATGGTATGCTAAATCATTTTTTTTTAAATGAAAATAAAATTAGAATATGGTTGAATTTTGAGATTAGACTCGAATATATATATCTCGCGAATTACACGTAGTTCACAGTAATTTCATGAAACTTGATAAAGCCGAGTCCAGTACAGACACAAATTATTAGTAAAGGATGATACAAAAGATATACTAATGTACAAGTGTTTTTTCTGATAGTGTTGTGCGAGAAATTGATATATTAAATGTAAATTACACTGATTTATACTTATATCTAGTCAGATATGTATGAATACATTTATTATTCTTACATAAAGTAAATATATGTTTGTTTCGAACGCTCTTTTACCTCATTCAACAAATAATGTACATATATATTACAGTAGTGTTTCTTAATAGTGTTCACAATATTGATACACGTATTAGTATAAAAATGTTTTTATTGCAATCCTCAGCTCGGAGGCAAAGCGTTATAATCCTATAAACGCGAAAACCCCATTAGACTTGAAACAGAATATAAAAACAACTGATATTTCACTCAGATCCCTGTTTGATGTAAATACGATAAATTTTCTGTTTATCTTGCAAACTTACGCCCCAGACCTCACCCCTGTATCCTACCGTATCCCCCTGTCCGCACAGGGAACGCTCATAACAGAGGTATAGAGTCAGACATCGCACTTAGGGCCAATCATACTGGGGAGGCTGCCATCATTAGACCACCCAGCAGATATCCCAGTAACCGCATAGGTTTGTCTACATTAGCAGGCAATTCTCTTTCCTTCCATTTGTGAGGAAATTATGTTAATTGATTCTCAAACTGAATACTCGCTAAGTTCCGCACGTTTAGTCTTTGCGAAGTCATTAGTTAAATTGCTTTTCCAATTAACAAATTGTCTTTTTTTGCGCGCGCGTGTGTGTGTAGAAATTAACCTGAATGATTTTTACAGAAACCAAGCATTTTTTTGTCCACGTCCTGTAATAAAACTCTTAGGTTTTTCGGAGTTGCAAATTGTCAATTTGGTTATGTTTTGTGTCAGATTTAGTTCTTAGCAACAGTCGCAGAGAATCACATAATTGACGGGGTTTTAAAATATAACGTTCGCCTAATTGATTTGTGAACCGACAAATCGTCGGGTGGATTGTTAGCTTTTTAGACTATAAACGTGCTTTGGTGGTGTAATTGTCTGAGGCGAATCACCTTATATCACGGACGGTTCACTTTTCCCAGGTAGTAGCACAGAACACACAGTACACATGGGGTGGACTATGTTGCTAGTAAAATGGCAGAACACACGAATTATCAACAGAATGTTGGCAGCTTCTCCTCAAACCTATCGGCGAAACACTGTCGTATAAGAATCAATCTAAATCTTTAGACACAGGTATATTTCTCTAATTCAATAAAAACAATTTACTTAATTAGCATATGACTTTCCTTCAGAGATATGTCTTGCATTAATTAATCATAATTTTACATTTCATTTTTGGTTTTTAACCTTTGCGTATCTAATTTAACTTCTTTGTATATATTATTATATAAAACTTTATTTTTTCGGAAATAGTAAAATGCTGCTGGAGTGTTTAATATGTATTGTTGGTTTAAACTTAATATGATTTAGGAAAGTTCTATGTATGTAAGTGAATTGTATAAAGATTATTTAATTCAGGAAATTTCTACGTTTGCAAATGCATTGTCTAAAGAGGCTCAGGGTACGAGGTCGAAGTACTTACACACAATTTATTTTATGCTTTTACAGTGACCACAAGGGAATATAATACATATTATAATGATAAGACAATTATGCTTAAAAACGAATGTTGAGAAAAAAATATAAGGTGAAAGAAAACATTTTCATGGTATACATATAGTTCATCCCCTGCAATATGTATTCAATTCTCGTCAATAATGTTTTAAAAAATTCATTGTGTTGTACTTTTATTGTCGTAATCATAAAAAAAATAACTTTATTTACCTCTCTTTCTGTTGTGAAGGTAGCATAACGTATCAATAATTTATGACATTTGTATAATTATATAAAGTATGTAAGTATAGGTTATGAGTTAAGTTTTTTTTTAGTTATCTTAATTACGAGTTAAGTTTCATTTTTAGTTATCTTAATTATGAGTTAAGTTTC
>NW_018485760.1:0-8519 GCF_002113885.1 Mizuhopecten yessoensis | reverse complement strand
AACCTTTTTAACAGTTGAAAAATCAGGTTTTAGATCAATGATATTTGTACATTTGTACTGTTTTTATTAATTTTGTTTTTATTGTTGATCTTGTTTGATGACTTACGTAGTTAGCTATTCGTAACACCTCCTTGAGTTCGTCTGACATGCCGTGATGTTCTACAGCCATGAAGACGGTGTTGAGAACAATACAGACTGTAATGAACAGGTCAAACAAGGGGTCCGATGCAAAAACCATGACACCATTCTGGACATAGAGCCAATAGGTGTAGATGCTTGTCCCTGCACAGCAGGGGCAGTTCCGGTCTATCAGCTGACCCTTCCCTCGGGCTGGTTTATAGCCGTCACCCGTAGCTGTAAAACAATATGTCTTACCAATAAGCTCACTGAACATTTTATTTCGAACAAACATCTCCCTTTTTAAGGAATACAAGTTATCGAAATGTGAAAATAACATTTTTTTTATAGATAATTGGCAACTTCCATCTTTGACAGTTGTAGGATATATTTGAATGTGAAAAATTCTGGAATATTTCTGTTTAGATGCTTAGTATGGGTGAATTCCATCAGGTTGGCACTTTTGATGAATGGGTGTACATGGAACAAACTTACAGTCCCTTGATTCACAGGCAGCTATACAATCTACCAACCATATGAGCAATTATTTTGGTCAAGAATTATAACCAGCAGTTAATTGATTTTATGCAAATATTAAATGAACAAACACCAAAATGTCTACACATACCCAAGATGATCTCTGGTCCAACTTTCTTCTTTTTCACTGGATATTCACCAGCTTTTTCAAGGTGAATCGCAGAGGAAGAGATCTACGTAAATAAATCAATTAAGTTTCATGACTTTATTGCCATCAGAAAATTCATAAATTTCACTCTGACTAATTATGAGGCAGCCATTTCAACTAAGTTATAATAAACTGAAAATGAAAACAGGTTTCCTGTGACAAAGAAAGTATGTACAAGGTGTATGCGCCTAGACATAGCAAGGAACAGAGTTAATTATAACGCGAATAAAAAAATGAAAAAAAATGATTGAAATAAACTGAACAGAAACAGAATGTTCATGGTTTCATGAAACAAAACTTATAATAGAAAGAAAATATTATCGCTGATTATCTGTCATAAGATAATTTACAAATTTTAAGAAGAAATACTTGTTAAAGCTGGGTTTTTTTCTTTATAATTCTATCATTTATCTATCTTGAGTTATTATAATTAGATAAAATGATAAACAATGGTCAGTCAATGCCATGGAACCTGCATTTAAAACCTTTTTTTTACCACCAGGTAAATAACACTTTAAAATAGCAAAATCAGAATTCCCATTTTTTGACTATATATGAATAAAATAATTATAAAACAGTGGAATCAAAAAAAAAGGAAAATAATATAAGCAGTCAAAACTCGTCACAAATATCTATTAAATAACTGTCTGACATACACCTGTTATATTGCCACATATCTGGTCATATTTACATAAAGGATCGTTGAAAGCAATAGAGAGAGAGAGAGATGATTGTCGGAGCACTATCAGTCGCCTAGTGACATCATAACACAGTCGGTATTGTTACTATTGTTATAAGTATACATCTATAAAATTAGCATTATGGAAGCCTGTAGATTTCTATAATACCTGCACCACCAACGCCAGAAACATTTCGTGCATTCTCTTCTCACATAATATTTCTGAACAATAAAACTGATCATCAAAAGTTAAATGTTTGTGATTCTAAACACATAATGTAGCTGCATATTTCTTCTGATTACTATTCAATGGGTTGCCCTTATAGTCATATAAATTCCACAGTGATATTTTGAAACTGTTTTTATTGTTGAAAAAATTGAAACTTTATGCAGAAATGACAATGTGATCTCCATCATGTATACATATCAATGTAGATCTATTGATAAGTTGAATGGTTTGTTTAGTAAGTCCTTTTTAGTGATAGTTTAACTCTCATAAAACCCCACTAAAATCTTAATAATTTCTCAGATATAATTTATATTTACCGTATATTCATATAAGCCTTATGCTAGTCATGGTTCTTCTGTTTTGGCATCAATGCATTGAAAAGTGCTTCATATTAAATATCGGTCAAAATTACCTTGTGATAAATATTTCACTCAATGTCTACAAGTGATGGATTTAGTTTTGACATATAATTTGACACAATGACAGAGGTGATATATAATTTGTATTGTGAATATTACACATGTGGCATTGACAACACAAAAAATCCACTCTCGTTGAGGCTGTACAAAGATCAGGCTGTGTCAAAAAAAAAAATGAAAAAAAAATTAAAGTGCAAACAACATTGAGAATTTCCTGAATAAGTTATTATTGTCTTTATAAATTTTAGATAAAAAAATATACTATTAGATAGATTGAAAAAATGGTAAAAGATTTTTTATAAAACAAATTACAATTTTTAAATTAATTTTGGCTTATTAATTAAACTATTGGCTTTTTAATCCAAATCTATCCCCTTCTTCAAACTCAATAATAAATTTCATGTATGAAATATATACCTTTGGAACAGTTCATTTAATCACCAAATTTATACATAGCATTCTTATATTTAAGACAGTCAATACTTTTCAGCTTTTACACGTTTAATTTATCATTATTCAAAAACAGTTACAATTAAACTTCCTACATTATTTGAAAGAAAACAAATTAGCAATTATTTTTTATATTTTTTTTATATTCTTCAACTCTAAAAGAATACATCTAGTATGTAGCATAGTATTTTTTTCTGATTCTCTATTTTGAAAGTCTTTTTTTACATGTGAAATACACAGGTGCTTGGTCGTCAGGGTCAGTGAGACAGCGGGCTGTGCTTGGTGACCTTTCATCGTGCACATTTTACTTACTTTGTAATGACGTTTGACTGACAGATAACCCTGTAATATATAACCATGTGTTAAGGATATATGCTACCCTACACATTGTATCTTAGTGTCAGTTATCTCCCTTTAACTATTCCCATTATATAATAATTGAGAGCTACCTTTGTGTCATCAATACATGTATTCATTGCTTAAACTGTTTTAAATTTGTCATCAAAATAAATAATTAAGTCCAATTTAACCTAAAATAGACAGGAGAAACTCTTTTGCAAAAGAGGAGCATGTCAACATAAGGTAGCATATGTTCTTTAAACTCAAATTTGTCATATTCTCTCTATATGTCTACTGACCAACGTGATAACCACGTCAACTGGAATCAGTGAAAAGTTTCTGTGACATCAACCACAATATACATGTATGTGCAATCTATATATGTACAGTCTACATATAGATTAACCATTTATAGAAAAAAAGATATTGTAAATACACAAAGCTTCAGTCAGAAAGTTATTCTGTAAATAACCCCAGAAATAGTTTCTGACAAAAATGCCAGTGCCGTTACATTTTTTAGTGATTTGTAAAATATAATACAAAAAACATGTATATCAATTCTGAAAATGAAAAGGCAATTTCCTTCCATATGTTTGTAACATTAAGGAAAGATTACATGACATATCCAGTCCAGATTATCATCATTAATTGTGTTAGAATTGACACTCAAATCTCAAATAACATAAACCATGGGTAAATATAAACACAAGTCACCAACACAATTCATCAACTTAATTCAAGTCTGTATGATTTAGGGTTAAACACTTCTTTTTTCATTTTTGAATGGTATAAGACATTTCTCAATTTCCATGTAATGAAGGCTTTAGCAGACTTGGATCAAGCATCTAATGTGATAGATGAAGGGTAAACCAACAAACTAGAATACAATGATAAACAGAATGACAATATCAGGCTGATCTCATGTCAAAGTTCATGTTTTCATTTTATTCATCAAAATACCATATTAAACCTTTGATAAGTAAGGAGACCTGTTCAACAGGAATAGGATACTGTGATAAATGTGCTGAATTTTGTTTATGGCACTTACTTTGGAAAGTATTTTTCAAGATACATGTATAACACTTGTGTAAAAAATAAGTTCTAAAAGTGATGGGATTTTCAATGAGAAAGGGCTTATCACAGGTAAAATATGGTTAGGTCGCGGAATTAAATTTTTCATATAAGTCTGCAATTAGGAGCATACCCCTTTACCTGCAAATGAGACAAATGTTCCTCTTGTTCTAGCACTATTCTCAAATTGCATAAAATGCACCAAAAGCTTTTTAATTTTTTTAGAAACAAATTATATTTCTCTCTTTTAATTTTCATTGCTGCTGATACTCTTTGACTGAAACCACACATTCTTCAGATGAATCAATAAAGAAAATACTCATTTAATTTACAGAAAGAAAACTGACAATTACCAATCAGTCAGAAAAGAAAGGATATTATCATGCATGTCTATCAATTTTCATATCTATTTGTTCATTAAGAACTTTAAAAAAAAATTAAATGAGAGAAACCTTAAACATTAGGAAACAAACATTTTCATGCAAACAAGAGAAAGCTGGTGGTACCAAGTGTCAGGAGAGGCCGATGGTAGGTGTTGGGTTAGGTTAGAAGACAACCTCAGACGGAATCCTGTACAGAGTTCGCAGGTAGATTTAGGAAGAAAGCGGTGAATCCATCTCTGTGGTGAGGTAAGAGTTATCTCCCCTCTCCACGTGAGAACTACTACATGTGTTGAGTATATATATATAAATTATATATTTATATATGCGGTAAAATTTAGTGCACAAACTTACATTGTCAGTGCTTTGCTGTTTGATCAAATTCTGTCTTTTTGCGTTGGAGGGTAGAACCGGCAATTCCCCAAGGAGACCATGATTGAGAGAACCGGTACCCGAATCAGCGGTTTTATTGGCAATACTGTCCCAGCTGGTTGTGTCTCCATCTTTCTCCTTACTGCCTCCAGATTGTGAACTCTGTACAGAATATCCGCTGTCCTTGCTTGGCATTTTCACCATAGGCTTCCTCCCTTTGCCATATTTTACCAGGTTTTGGCCGTTGACTGTTTTCTCCGATTCCCCTTCTCCTTCAGGAACCTTCCCATTGGATTGTTTGTTGTCCGGATCCTTTCCTTTTGTTTCTCCAAGGTCAGATTTCTCTTTCCCACCTGGCTTCCATTTGGCTGCAGCTTTCGTTGCATTAGCTAGTTCCTTGAGTGGGTCTTTATCCTTTGCCCTTTGCTTTTGTGCCTCATTTTCCTGCAATTCAAAATGCAATATCATGATATATTGGTACGATAAGAAGAAAATGATCTAGACAAAAGTCATCACTTAAAAAATCATTTATATAAGTTCAAATTATGTTGATCTGGAGATTATATCATAATTATACATTTGGCATTGCATATTTTATTGTTTATACTGACCTATAGATACACGTATAAAGATTAATACCTTACCTAAATTAAACAACATCTGATGAATACCTGCATTCATAATTTATATAGAACAAATAATGTAGAGTATGGTTTTACATACAAATACAGAAACTGTGATGTTTTAATATGTGATACTAAATATTGTAATAATGTGAATCTACTCAATACAAAGAAGTATACATGGTAACAGAAAGGAGTTTACGAAGACATGCAAGATGGGGGAAATCAATATATAAATATATATATATTTATAAATTTACAGTAAGCATGAATATACGGATGTAAACATGAAATCTTTGTATTGAGGAAAAGTTTATGAAGACATGCAAACTGCAAAAAATAATAATAAAATTATGAATACCGTAAATGAACTTAATAAAATCATGAAAATAGGATCGCAAAAATGACAAGTGGCCCAAGGACCTTACTGGTCACCTGAGTTGTGATATAGTTGAAAAGTGTTATTTCTCTTTATGATCTGTAGAAAACTTCACCCTTGAAGGAAAGAGAAACAATTGACCTGAGAGAATCAAATTCACAATTTTGATAAACACCTTTGGTCGGTAAGTCACAGTACAAAATGTGAACGATTTATGGAGGTGTGACGCAAGACGACAGACAAAAGGCGATAAGAATAGGTCAAATAGGACTGTCTTAGGTGACTTACAAACAGTAGGTTAAAAGTACAAAACGTAATATGGAGTCTAAAGATGACTTAAATATATATATGAAAATTTCCAGATTTAAAGTCTGATTTCAATCTACATGGTTTACAATATCTAGTTTTAAAGTCAATACTGGTTGAGGTTTATATACAATATCTAGATTTAAAGTCGATACTGGTTCAGGTTTTATGTACAATATCTAGATTTAAAGTCAATACTGGTTGAGGTTTATGTACAATATCTAGATTTAAAGTCAATACTGGTTCAGGATTTATGTACAATATCTTGATTTAAAGTCAATACTGGTTGAGGTTTATATACAATATCTAGTTTTAAAGTCAATACTGGTTCAGGATTTATGTACAATATCTAGATTTACATACAAGGTCAAAAATAAAGTGTTGCTGGTTTGCCCTTGACCTAACGTTAACTCACTCTGTTTCCTATACTCAAACAATTTTCTTTTTCTTTTAATTTTTGACTTATTCCTTTGTTATGCAAAAGTCTTAATTCTTAACTTTACATTATTGCATGGCAGGAAATGAAAACTTCTTCCAAAATGTATCTTACTTAAACTACTCATAAAATTGTCATAGAGGTAGTCAAGTGAAAACAAACAACATTTCAAACATGACCCTATATTGGAGAATTAATAAAACACATACACAGGGAGAGGCCCGGGTTACATAAAATGCTGTCAAATGGAGGTCAACACATGCAAACAATGATATCTTTAGACATTGTTTTAGTTTTTCTATCATTTTTGCTATAACCATAACCTTGTTAAAGCATATTATATTGATTTAAATACAGTGCTGTCGTTGTTTTAAATATGGTAAAATCCTAAAATAGTACTTTTAGCAGGTTATAAATTCTACTGTAGCAATGAAGTTAAAAGTAGCCTCTAACATTATCATTGTTTGACATTTCCAAACTTTTAACATGATTTCCAATTACAACTGGAAGTGTTGGCAGAAAACATGTCATAGCTAGACACTCTACAATGAGAACTAGAAGTCTATATTGTAACCATGCACTGTCTTCAGCTTCACCGATTCAACCCTTCACCAATGTCATCTCTGCTTATATAGTCAGATCTTGACATAAAAACAAATTCAGTGTACATATATCATGAAAAACCTAGACAGGTCTTAATATTCTATAATTAAGAAAATTGGTTTGCACAATTTTGTAAAAAAATAAATAACGTTTACATAAACAACTGAAGATAGTGATGCAATTATGTTTTGACTTCCATAGCTCTCTTGTTACAATGTATTTTATAGTATAAGAAATGCTTGAGGAAGACCTATTGAACACACTATCAGAGAATGGCGTTCATTTTAACAGACTGATTAGGATTTCAAATTCTTTTAAAATGAGAGATTCTTTTTACACTCAATGCTGCTTTCAATTTGACCAATGAAAACAATTTTGATCATCTTCCTAAACATCACATTTTCTTTCCAGAATTCCAACATCCTAAGATATATGTAGAATGTTATGAGGTTTTTCCCATTGATGCTCTGGTCTATTAAAATGAACGCCGTTGATAGTCAGTCTGTAAGAGAGAGTCACGACAGGAGGACTCTACTCACCATCATACGTACTGATCTACCCCAAACTCTCTGTGAAATAATCATCAGCTACAGTCAGTCCTCTCACAGTAAGGATCTATTTTCTGTTTTAGCCCCATTACATGGATCAATAACTAATAGCAGAGTTTCCAGTCAGCCGTTACCAGAGTTTGTTTTATGGTTAGTTTCTAACTACACACTCAAGGCTAATAAACATAATTTATCAACATCTAAACATTTTCAATTTTTCCTAGAAGTTTTGCAGATGAATTTCCTTGAATTAGACCCATGGGCTATACATTGTATTTCATGTCAGTAAAATTCACAACAAATAATATCAACATTCCAATGTGAATAAAACGACTACTAGTAGATCTAGACAGTTCAACAATGAGCTAACATCTGCATGTATATACACTTTGACATAAAATGAATGTTAGCTGACCGAATTTTCATGTGACTTCAACTAAAGTGCAAAAACAGCAGCCATTTCAAAAAGTGATTTCACAAAAGAACAAGCTACCACTTGCAGACACTATGATATTGAGGCTATAAACTGATGTGACGGGTATTTTCAGGAGAACAATACTATACCGCCTCAGTGGAGTCTGCCTCTTCTTCGTACGCCATGGCCACCACAGCCAACATGAGGTTGATTAGGTAGAAGGATCCAAAGAAGACAACAACCACGAAGAATGCCACATGGAACGGCCCAGAAGCTCGTATAACCTGTACGTACAAACACAATGAAGGTCAAGGTCTTTACGGATTTCATTGAAGGGTACTGTATCATTGTGGAATTTAATAGTGACTTGGGAAAAATGACACATAACATTCTTATGGGGAAATAAAGCGTCTTTTTAACAAATTTGTAGATGTATTTAACATTTAACGAATATTTAAATCTTATTTT